>NW_027397117.1:7793666-7796937 GCF_003265705.2 Callorhinus ursinus | reverse complement strand
TGTGTGTGTGTGTGTGTGTGTGTGTGTGTGTGTGTGTGTGTGTGTGTATACCACATCTTCTTGATCCATTCATCTGTTGATGGACATCTTGGCTCTTTCCACAGTTTGGCTATTGTGGACATTGCTGCTATAAACGTCGGGGTGCACATACCCCTTTGGATCCCTATGTTTGTATCTTTGGGGTAAATACCCAGTAGTGTAATTGCTGGGTCATACAGTAGCTCTATTTTCAACTGTTTGAGGAACCTCCCTACTGTTTTCCAGAGTGGCTGTACCAGATTGCATTCCCACCAACAGTGTAGGAGGGTTCCCCTTTCTCCGCATCCCCGCCAACATCTGTCGTTTCCTGACTTGTTAATTTTAGCCATTCTGACTGGTGTGAGGTGGTATCTCATTGAGGTTTTGATTTGGATTTCCCTGATGCCGAGCGATGTTGAGCACTTTTCCATGTGTCTGTTGGCCCTTTGGATGTCTTCTTTGGAAAAAGTCTGTTCACGTCTTCTTCCCATTTCTTGATTGGATCATTTGTTCTTTGGGTGTTGAGTTTGATAAGTTCGTTATAGATTTTGGATACTAGCCCTTTATTTGATATGTCATTTGCAAATATCTTCTCCCATTCTTTCGGTTGTCTTTTGGTTTTATTGACTGTTTCTTTTGTTGTGCAAAAGCTTTTTATCCTGATTAAGTCCCAATAGTTCATTTTTGCCCTTGCTTCCTTTGCCTTTGGCGATGTTTCTAGGAAGAAGTTGCTGCGGCTGAGGTCGAAGAGGTTGCTGCTCTGTGTTCTCCTTTAGGATTTTGATGGACTCCTGTCTCACGTTTAGGTCTTTCAACCATTTGGAGTCTATTTTTGTGTGTGGTGTAAGGAAATGGTCCAGTTTCATTCTGCTGCATGTGGCTGTCCAATTTTCCCAACACCATTTGTTGAAGAGACAGTCTTTTTTCCACTGGACATTCTTTCCTGCTTTGTCGAAGATGAGTTGACCATAGAGTTGAGGGTCCATTTCTGGGCTCTCGATCCTGTTCCATTGATCTAGGTGTCTGTTTTTGTGCCAGTACCATACTGTCCTGATGATGACAGCTTTGTAATAGAGCTGGAAGTCCAGAATTGTGATGCCACCAGCTTTGCTTTTCCTTTTCAACATTCCTCTGGCTATTTGGGGTCTTTTCTGGTTCCATACAAATTTTAGGATTATTTGTTCCATTTCTTTGAAAAAAGTGGATGGTATTTTGATGGGGATTGCATTAAATGTGTAGATTGCTCTTGGTAGCACTGACATCTTCACAATATTTGTTCTTCCAATCCATGAGCATGGAACGTTTTTCCATTTCTTTGTGTCTTCCTCAATTTCTTTCATGAGTGTTCTATAGTTTTCTGAGTACAGATCCTTTGCCTCTTTGGTTAGATTTATTCCTAGGTGTCTTATGGTTTTGGGTGCAATTGTAAATGGGATTGACTCCTTAATTTCTCTTTCTTCTGTATTGTTGTTGGTGTACAGAAATGCAACTGATTTCCATGCATTTATTTTATATCCTGCCACTTTACTGAATTCCTGTATGAGTTCTAGCAGTTTTGGGGTGGAGTCTTTTGGGTTTTCCACATAAAGTATCAGATCATCTGCAAACAGTGAGAGTTGACTTCTTCTTTGCCAATTCAGATGCCTTTGATTTCTTTTTGTTGTCTGATTGCTGTGGCTAGGACTTCTAATACTATGTTGAATAGCAGTGGTGAGAGTGGACATCCCTGCCGCGTTCCTGACCTTAGGGGGAAAGCTCTCAGTTTTTCCCCATTGAGAATGATACTCGCTGTGGGTTTTTCATAGACGGCTTTTATGATATTGAGGTATGTACCCTCTATCCCTATACTGTGAAGAGTTTTGATCCAGAAAGGATGCTGTACTTTGTCAAATGCTTTTTCTGCATCTCTTGAGAGGATCATATGGTTCTTGTTCTTTTACTAATGTATTGTATCACATTGATTGATTTGCAGATGTTGAACCAACCTTGCAGCCCAGGAATAAATCCCACTTGGTCATGGTGAATAATCCTTTTAATGTACTGTTTTATTCTATTGGCTAGTATTTTGGGGAGAATTTTTACATCCATCTTCATCAGGAATATTGGTCTGTCATTCTCCTTTTTCATGGGGTCTTTGTCTGGTTTTGGGATCAAGGTAATGTTGGCCTCATAAAATGAGTGAAGTTTTTCTTCCACTTCTATTTTTTGGAACAGTTTCAGAAGAATAGGTTATTAATTTTTCTTTAAAAGTTTGGTAGAATTCCCCTGGGAAGCCATCTGGCCCTAGGCTCTTGTTTGTTGGGAGATTTTTGATTACTGCTTCAATTTCCTTGCTGGTTATGGGTCTGTGCAGGTTTTCTATTTCTTCCTGGTTCAGTTTTGGTAGCTTATATGTCTCTAGGAATGCATCCATTTCTTCCAGATTGTCTAATTTGCTGGCATATAGTTGCTCATGATATGTTCTTATAATTGTTTGTATTTCTTTGGTGTTGGTTGTGTTCTCTCCCCTTTCATTCATGATTTTATTTATTTGGGTCCTTTCTCTTTTCTTTTTGATAAGTCTGGCCAGGGGTTTATCAATCTTGTTAGTTCTTTCAAAGAACCAGCTCCTAGTTTTGTTGATCTGTTCTACTATTCTTTTGGTTTTATTTCATTGATTTCTGCTCTGATCTTTATGATTTCTCTTCTCCTGCTGGGTTTCGGCTTTATTTGCTGTTTTTTCTCCAGCTCCTTTAGGTGTAGGGTTAGGTTGTGTATTTGAGACTTCTCTTGTTTCTTGAGAAAGGCTTGTATTGCTATATACTTTCCTCTCAGGACTGCCTTTGCTGTATCCCAAAGATTTTGAACAGTTGTGTTTTCATTTTCATTGTTTTCCATGAACTTTTTAAATTCTTCTTTAATTTCCTGGTTGACCCATTCATTCTTTAGTAGGATAGTCTTTAGCCTCCATGTATTTGAGTTCTTTCTGACTTTCCTCTTGTGATTGAGTTCTAGTTTCAAAGCACTGTGGTCTGAAAATATGCCGGGAACAATCCCAATCTTTTGGTACCGGTTGAGACCTGATTTGTGACCTAGGATGTGATCTCTTCTGGAGACTTTTCCGTGGGCACTAGAAAAGAATGTGTATTCTGTTGCTTTGGGATGGAATGTTCTGAATATATCTGTGAAGTCCATTTGGCCCAGTGTGTCATTTAAAGTCTTTATTTCCTTGTTGATCTTTTGCTTAGATGATCTGTCCATTTCAGTGAGGGGG
>NW_027397117.1:7790503-7793656 GCF_003265705.2 Callorhinus ursinus | reverse complement strand
TCCCATGTTAGGGGCATAGATATTTACAATTGTTAGATCTTGTTGGATAGACCCTTTAAGTAGGATATAGTGTCCTTCCTCATCTCTGATTATAGTCTTTGGTTTAAAATCTAATTTGTCTGATATAAAGATTGCCACCCTAGCTTTCTTTTGGTGTCCATTAGCATGGTAAATGGTTTTCCACCCCCTCACTTCCAATCTGGGGGTGTCTTTGGGTCTAAAATGAGTCTCTTGCAGACAGCATATCGATGGGTCTTGTTTTTTTATCCAATCTGATACCCTGTGTCTTTTGTTTGGGGCATTGAGCCCATTTACATTCAGGGTAACTATTGAAAGATAGGAATTTAGTGCCATTGTATTGCCTGTAAGGTGACCGTTACTGTATATTGTCTGTGTTCCTTTCTTGTCTATGTTACTTTTAGGCTCTCTCTTTGCTTAGAGGACCCCTTTCAATATTTCTTGGAGGGCTGGTTTCATGTTTGCAAATTCCTTTAGTTTTTGTTTTTCCTGGAAGCTTTTTATCTCTCCTTCTATTTTCAATGACAGCCTAGCTGGATATAGTATTCTTGGCTGCATATTTTTCTCATTTAGTGCTCTGAAGATATCATGTCAGTCCTTTCTGGCCTGCCAGGTCTCTGTGGATAGGTCTGTTGCCAATCTAATGTTGCTACCATTGTAGGTTACAGATCTCTTATCCTGAGCTGCTTTCAGGATTTTCCCTTTGTCTCTGAGACTCGTAAGTTTTACTATTAGATGTCGGGGTGTTGACCTATTTTTATTGATTTTGAGAGGGGTTCTCTGTGCCTCCTGGATTTTGATGCCTGTTTCCTTCCCCACATTAGGGAAGTTCTCTGCTATAATTTGATCCAATATAGCTTCTGCCCCTCTCTCTCTTTCTTCTTTTTCTGGGATCCCAATTATTCTAATATTGTTTCGTCTTACGGTATCACTTATCTCTCGAATTCTGCCCTCGTGATCCAGTAGTTGTTTATCTCTCTTTTTCTCAGCTTCTTTATTTTCCATCATTTGGTCTTCTCTATCACTAATTCTCTCTTCTGCCTCATTTATCCTAGCAGTTAGAGCCTCCATTTTTGATTGCACTGCATTAATAGCCTTTTCGATTTAAACTTTGTTAGATTTTAGTTCTTTTATTTCTCCAGAAAGGGTTTCTCTAGTATCTTCCATGCTTTTTTCAAGCCCAGCTAGTATCTTTAAAATCATCATTCTGAACTCTAGTTCCAACATCTTACTAATGGCTGTATTGATTAGGTCCCTGGCAGTCGGTACTGCCTCTTGTTCTTTTTTCTGAGGTGATTTTTTTCCATCTTGTCATTTTGTCCAGAGGAGAATAGATGAATGAGAGAACAAAATGCTAACAGGGTAACAATGACCCCAGAAAAATATATACTAAACAAATCAGAAGAGACCTGAAACCAGGGGAAAATAAAGGGAAAGAAACAAAAAAGGAAAAAAAAAAGAAAAAGAAAAAGATAAAAACAACAGCAACAACAACAACAAAAAAACCAGAACATGATCAAATGTGATCAGGCTCGTGCATAGATCAGTGCCACACACTAGATTTTGGGCATATTTTGGTCTGTTAGAAGAAAGTGCCTCCCAAAATTTTAAAGAAAGAAAAACTTATATATGTACAAAAATAAGGGTAAATACGATGAAGGGATGGAATATGATTGTAAAGATGAAGATTATAAAAGATTTTATGAAAGGAATTGATAAGAGGTTGGTTGAAAAAAGAAAAAAGAGGGTTTAAAAAAAAAGGGAGAGAATGTGATTAGGCAGGAGACTATAGCAAAGCCATACAGTAGAGATTTAGGGTATATTTTGGTCTGTTAGAATAAACTGTATCCCAAAATTTTAAAGAGAGAACAACTTTTATATATATATATTATATATATATATATATATATACCAAAAATAAGGCTAAATGCTATGAAGGGATAGAATATGACTCTAAAAATGAAAGATAAAAATGATTTTTTTAAAAAGGGATTGATAAAATGTTGGTGTTAAAAGGGAATAAAAAATTCAAAAAAAAGAAAAAGAATAAAAGAAAATTAAAAATATTATCTTTGAAAGACTAAAGAATCGGGGGGGTGGGGAAAGCCATGAATTCTATGTGCAGTATTCCCCTAGCACTGGAGTTACGCCGTTCTCATTGATCGGTAAACTTGGTCTTGGCTGGCTGTTCTTGCTGATCTTCCGGCCTGTTGCCGTGGTTCCCAAATGTCTTTGCTGGAGGCAGAATTGCCCCGCCCTTGTCGGTCCGGGCTAAGCAATCTGCTCGGGTTTGCTCTCAGGAGCTTTTGTTCCCTGCAAGCTTTCCTTACAGCTTTGGAGGATGAGAGTGAAAATCGCGGCCTCCCAATCTCCGCCCCAGAGGAGCTGAGAACTTGGGGCCCCGCTCCTCAGTGCGCCCCCAGAGAAAAGCAGTCAGTCACTCCCGTGTCCCCGGTCTCCGGCCGCACTCTGTGCTCACCTGGGCTGTGACCGAGCGTTTCTATCTCTGGCACCCGATCCCGTGTGGCGTCTCCAAACCCAGCAGATCCTTGCGGTGCGCTCCTGTGCCACTCCTCCTGGGGGAGGAAGGGTAGTCTCCCCTGATCTGCCGCTTGTTGGGTCCCCGCTGGAGGAGCAGTGGCCCAACTGTCACCGATCACAGTTCATGGCAACCCCGAGCTGAGAGCCCGTGCCTCGGCTCCGTCTCTGCAGCCGGCTTCCCCGCTCCGATGCCTGGGAGCTCTGCTGCACTCCAGCACCCCTGGTCTTTCTGTGACCCCCGAGGGTCCTGAGACCACACTGTCCTGCGAGTGTTCCACCCCCCGCTTAGCCACTGGAGCGACGTCCCTCAGCAGAGCCGACTTCTAAAAGTTCCGATTTTGTGCCCCCCAGCTCTAGCATTTGCCAGAAGCGGCCGAGAGAGGCCCCCTCCCCGCCGTCTATCTTCCCGAATATCACCTCGGATTCACTTCTCTGCACGCCCTACCTTCCAGAAAGTGGTCGCTTCTCTGTTCAGAGTTGCTGCTATTCTTTTCTTTGTTCTCCTGTTGAGTTCGTAGGTGTTCAGAATGGTTTGATCCCTATTCAGCTGAATTCCTGAGACCAGACGAAATCCAGGTCTCCTACTCCTCCGCT
>NW_027397117.1:7777325-7790403 GCF_003265705.2 Callorhinus ursinus | reverse complement strand
CTCCCCCCCCCCCCCCCCCCCCCCCCGCCCAACAGACCCTCTCTTACCTGGACGGTCATTCTTCCCTGAAGTTCACGCTGCTGAATTAGTATGTTGAGAGCACTTAGGAACTTTATTCTTATTGGCACAATCCTATCTTCTTTATCCTGCCCTGACCATTTGTGCCAAGTGTTTGGAGCTTGGGGTAATCAATTGCTATAGCTCCCTTGACATGACCATGATGTTTCATAAATATTTCACGAACTCTTAAAAATGTCGCCAAATGACTCCAGTCAGACTAAATAGTTTGGAAATTAGACCATTAGACCACAAGTGGACCCTGTGGATTATTTTCTCCAATATTTGCCTTGAAGGGAAGGAAAAACCATCTCAGAGGTATTAAGTGGTTCTCCACATCCACAGATGACATGAGTAGTAGTGTCAAAACTAGAACGCTTGTCTACTTACTCTTCGTTTGGTATTCTTTTCTCTATTGAATAACTTTGGTAGCAGCCCTAGATACTTGGTTAATTCTAATATGCTTGCTGGTACCCTCCCTTCCTCACTTTCTTTCATCCAAGTGTAATTGACATACAATATGATATTACTTTCAGGTGTACAACATAGCAATTCAACATTTATATGTGTTATTAAGTGATCTCAATAAGTCTAGTTACTGTGTCACCATACAAAGTTGTTACAATATTTTTGACTATATTCCCAGTGTTGTACATTATATCCTGGTGACTTATTTGTTTAGTAACTGCAGCCTGTACCTTTTAATCCCCTTCACCCATTTCTCCCATCCTCCTACCCACCACCCCTCCAGCAACTGCTGGATTATTTCCTGTATTTAAGAGGCTGTTTCTGATTTGTTTTGTTTTCTCCATTTGTTTTATTTTGTTTTTCTCTTTTTTAGATTCCATATATAAGGAGAATCATATGGTATTTTTCCTTCTCTGTCTGACTTATTTCACTTAGCTTTATACCCTTTAAGTGCGTCCATGTTTTTTTCAAATGGCAAGATTTCATTCTTTTTTATAACAGTAATATTCCATTATATATATATTAGATATATATCTAATTATATATATACTTATCTATATCTATATCTATCTATCTATCTATCTGTATCACATCTTCTTTATCCAGCCATCTATTGTTGGACACTTGGACTGTTTCCATACCTTGGCTGTTGTAAATAAGGCTGCAATGAACATAAGGGTGTTGTTCTTGACATCATTATGCTACAATAGTTCCCATCTGAGTTGATAATGCAATGCCTGTAAATTGCTTAGAGCTTAGTAAGCCATCAATAAATGTTAACAATTCTTAGTTTTCTTCTCTCCCTCCTTGTTTTATTACTAAGTGCTTTACTTTTATTTTGATAGTTTCATGCTAGAGGTTGCCAACAAGTAGACTTAAACATAGCCTTTGAAGAATACTTGGTACATTTACAACTCATTTGCCACTCCCTCTGTTGCCCATCTTCCTCTCTCGTTTGCTGGAACTCTTAGTGAGAAGGGATAAAATTGTTAGTTTTTATCAGTTAGGAATGCATCTGACAGCAAGTAACAGAAATGTTGATGACCAGTGGTTTAAATCACAAAGATAATGACTGTTCATTTAATAAGAAATCTGAAAATAGCAGATGCAGCGACACACTGATGCCCTTAAGTCTTTAGGCCTTTCCCAGTTTTCTACGCTATCGCAAATAGCTGTTAGCTTTTCGCTCTCACATTTGGTGCTTCATGGTCTCAAGATGGCTGCCTAGGTGTAGCATCATGCAAACATCTGAAGCCCCAAGGAAAAGATAGGGCCTAATACCTTCACCTCCTGAGACTCTGTTAGAGAATAGAAGCTTTCTTCTCATGTATTTACTAGTTAGAATTGCAAGACGTGGACAGCCCTTACTGCACGTGAAGCTGGAAAAGTGAATATATAGCTTTTCATTTAGTAAAGGATGGTAAAGGGAGGAAGGAAGTTAGGAATGGCTGCTAGGTCAGCCAACTAAAAAGCTCTATCACGGACAGCAGGATGCATGCCCTTCCTCCCTGCATTTTATCTGGTATGTATTCAGCCTTTTATGATGAGACAGCCTCAATCCTGGAGTTCTGCATATTTCCAGACAATTTTAAGTGTGAGTACTATAGTGAAAGATCTTGTTTAGACATCACTTAAAAAATCTGAGGATTTGTGTCTGTTTCTGTAACTTTCTCGGTTCTGCCATCCTTAGACCTGAGTTTATGGGCAGTCACCTTGAAGAAGTTTGAAACAACAGGTTCTGGGCGGTGTGTGTGGGGGGGTGCGGTTTGAACCCACGCTGAATCTGTTTTTTGCTGTCAGGCTCTTCAATCTCATATCTTGGTAAGGCTTCTGCTTACTTGCTTATACTTTTTCAAAGCTTTTTTCTTTTTTTTTTAAACCACCAATTTAGAAACCATGAAATGCACAGATCTTCAGTGCCCAATTTGATGAGTTTTAGTAAATGTGTGTGCCCATGTGATCTCATTAATATATGTACCCATGTGACCATGTGTATTCATAACAAAGTACCACAAACTGGGGGTTTAAGCAGAAATTTATTGTCTCACATTTCTAGAGGCTGGAAATCTGAGATCAAGGTGTCAGCAGGGCCATGCTCCCTCTGAAACCCATAAGGGAGAATCCTTCCTTACCTCCTTTTGGCTTCTAGTGGTTTCCAGCGATC
The DNA here is from genome assembly GCF_003265705.2 of Callorhinus ursinus. Taxonomy (NCBI): domain Eukaryota; kingdom Metazoa; phylum Chordata; class Mammalia; order Carnivora; family Otariidae; genus Callorhinus; species Callorhinus ursinus. Next base: position 7,787,714 of record NW_027397117.1, on the reverse strand, counting down.
TTTGGAATTCTTTGGCCCACCGCTGCATAATTCCAGTCTCTACATTCCTCATCACATGGCCTTCTCCCTGTGAGTCCCCTGCCTGCACGTGACCATCTTCTTATAATGACACCTGGCACCTCATCTTAACTAATTACATCTATATAGTGGCCATATTTCCAAATAAAGTCACATTCTGAGGTACTGGCAGTGAGGACTCCAATGCATCTTTTGGGGGCATGGAATTCACCCCAGAACTCCATGTGAATATATCCATCCATGTTACTATATTACCCCATATAATACGTTACACAGGGGATAGGGGTCAATAGACTTTCTCCGTAAAGGACCTGATAGTAAATATTTTAGGATTTGTGGGCCATATTCTCTATTGTAACTATTCAACTCTGTCTTAGGAGTGCAAATGTAGCCACAGACATGTGAACAAGCAAATGTGGTTATGTTACAATAACATTTTATTTACAAAAATGGAAGGCAGGCCAGATTTGGCCCAGGGACTGTCCTTTGCTAACATTTGCATTAAAACATGTCCATCACCCCAGAAAGTGCCATCAGTCCTCCTTCCTGTTCAGTCCTCACCTCCCAGAGGCAAACATTTGTGCAGCATTCTGTCAATACAGATCCGTATTTTGCCTGTCTTTGGACTTCATATAAATGGGATCACACCACATGTGCTCTTGTGTGTCTATCTTCATAATGTCTGGGTGATCAGCCATATTGTTATGTATATCAGGATTGTCTTCTTTTGCCCCCCCCACCAAGCTTTATTGAGGTATAACTGACTGGAAGTTTGTATTCTTTGACCAACATGTTGCCATTTCCCCTAGCCTGCAGCCCCTGACAGCTCTTTTTCCACTCTGTTTCTCTGAGTTTGGCTTTTCTTTTAGATTTCACATGTAAGTGATACCATACAGTATTAGTGTTTCTCTTTCTGGTTTATTTCACTTAGCACAATGCCCTGAAGGTCCACCCACATTATCACAAATGTCAAGATATCCTTCTTTCTTGTGGCTGAATAATATTTCATTATATATATAAAGACCTATATATATATATAGAAAATATATATATATATTTATCACATCTTCTGTATCCATTTATCCATTGATGGATACTTGGGTTGTTCCCATATTTTGGCTATTGTGAATAATGCTACGATGAATGTAGGAGTGCAGACATTTCTTTGAGACAGTGATTCCTTTTCCTTCAGATATATACTCAGAAGTGGGATTGATGCATTATATGGTAGCTCTATTTTTAATTTTTTGAGGAATCTTCATACTGTTTTCCATAGTGGCTACCCCAATTTACATTCCCACCAACATCCTTGCCAGTGCTTGTTATCTTTTCTTTTTGATAGTAGACATCCTAACAGGCATGAAGTGATTTCTCATTGTGGTTTAGATTTGCATCTTCCTGATGAGTAGTGTGGAACATCTTCTCATATAATTATTGGCCATTTGTGTATCTTATTCAGAAAAATGTCTATTGAAGTCCATTGCCCATTTTTTAGTGGGTTATTTGCTATTTATTTATTTATTTGCTATTCAGTAGTAAGAGTTCCGTATATATTCCGGATCCTAACTTCTTAACAGATATATGGTTTGCAAATATTTTCTCCCATTTGGTAGGTTGCCTTTAAACTTTGTTGATGGTTTTCTGCATGGACACTTTTTTTTTCTTTAAATTTTTATTGTTATGTTAATCACCATACATTACATCATTAGTTTTTGATGTAGTGTTCCATGATTCATTGTTTGTGCATAACACCCAGTGCTCCACGCAGAACGTGCCCTCTTTAATACCCATCACCAGGCTAACCCATCCCCCCACCCCCCTCCCCTCTAGAACCCTCAGTTTGTTTTTCAGAATCCATCATCTCTCATGGTTCATCTCCCCCTCCGATTTACTCCCCTTCATTCTTCCCCTCCTGCTATCTTCTTCTTCTTCTTCTTTTTTTTTTCTTAACATATATTGCATTATTTGTTTCAGAGGTACAGATTTGTGATTCAACAGTCTTGCACAATTCACAGTGCTCACCATAGCACTTACCCTCCCCAATGTCTATCACCCAGCCACCCCATCCCTCTCACACCCCACTGCTCCAGCAACCCTCGGTTTGTTTCCTGAGATTAAGAATTCCTCATATCAGTGAGGTCATATGATACATGTCTTTCTCTGATTGACTTATTTCACTCAGCATAACACCCTCCAGTTCCATCCACTTCCAAATGGCAAGATCTCATTCCTTTTGATGGCTGCATAATATTCCATTGTGTATATATACCACATCTTCTTTATCCATTCCTCTGTCGATGGACATCTTGGCTCTTTCCACAGTTTGGCTATTGTGGACATTGCTGCTATAAACATTGGGGTGCACGTACCCCTTTGGATCCTTACATTTGTATCTTTGTGGTAAATACCCAGTAGTGCAATTGCTGGATCATATGGTAGCTCTATTTTGAACTGTTTGAGGAAGCTCCATACTGTTTTCCAGAGTGGCTGCACCAGCTTGCATGGACACTTTTTATTTAGTTTAATGTGGTTCTACTTGTTGATTTTTGCTGTGTTGTTGCCTGTGTTTTTGGTGTCAGAGCCAAAAAAATCATCACTAAGATCAATGTCAAGGAGTTTTTGGCCTGTTTTCCTTTAAGAGTTTTATGATTTCAGGTCTTATGTTTAAGTCTTTAATGAAATTTGAGTTGATTTTTGTGAATGATATGAGTCCAATTTCATTCTTTTGCATGTGGTTACCTACTATTCTCAGCACCACTTATTGAAGAGAGTATCCTTTTCTCATTGGGTATTTTTGGTGGTTTTGTAAAAAAATCAGCTGGCTATATATGTGTGGGTTTATTTCTAGGCTCTCTTCTGTTTCATTGACTTGTGTGTGTGTGTGTGTGTTTGTGCCAATACCACACTGGTTTGATCCCTGAAGCTTTGTCATATAGTTTGAAATCAGGAAGTTTTATGCCTCCAGCTTTGCTTTTTGTACTCAAGATTGCTTTAGCTATTTCAGGTCTTTCGTGGTTCCATATGAATTTTTGGAGTGTTTTTCTGTTTCTCTGAAAAATGCCATTGGATTTTTAAAAATTGGTGTATATATTGGGTGTTATATGCAAATAATAAATCATTGAACACTACATCAAAAACTAATGATGTACTACATGCTGGATAACGGAAAGTAATGAAAAAAATGGTGTATAACGTATTAGTCTAAGGTGTACAACATAATGGTTCAATCGTTCAATATTTGTATATATTGAGAAGTGATCACTGTAATAAGCCTAGTTAACATCTGTCATCATGCATAGTTACAGAATTCTTTTTTTTTTTTAAATTTTATTTATTTATTCATGAGGGAGAGAGAGAGGCAGAGGGAGAAGCAGACTCCCCGCTGAGCAGGGAGCCTGATGTGGGGCTCAATCCCAGGATCCCAGGATCACAACTTGAGCCAAAGGCAGACACTTAACTGACCGAGCCACCCAGGCGCCCCCAGAATTTTTTTTCTTATGATGACAAAAACTTTTAAGATCTAGTCCCTTAGATTTTTTTTAAAGATTTTATTTATTTATTTATCAGAGAGAGAGACAGAGAGAGAGAGAGACAGAGAGAGCACAAGCAGGGGGGAGCGGCAGGCAGAGGAGGAAGCAGGCTCCCCTCTGAGCAAGGAGCCCGATGCGGAACTCGATCCCAGGATCCTGGGCTCATGACCTGAGCCACTCAGGTGTCCCAAGATCTAGTCCCTTAGACTAGAAATATTCAATACAGTATTTTGAACTATAGTCACCATGGTGTACATTACATCCCCAAGACTTATTTATTTTATAGCTAGAAGTTTGTACCTTTTGACCCCCTTCACCCATTTCACCCCCTGCTCTGCCAACCACCAATCTGTTTTCTGTGTCTATGAGCTCATTTTTGTTTGTTTTTAGATTCCACATATAAATGAGATCATAGGGTCTTTCTTTTTCTCTGTTGACTTATTTTACCTAACATAATATCCTCCGGGTCCATCCACATTGTCACAAATGGCAGGATTTCCTTCTTCCTTGTGACTGAACAGTATTCCACTGTGTATATATGCTACATATCTTTATCTAGTCATCCATCAGTGGACACTTTTTCCCCCCATAGCTTGGCTATTGTAAATAATACTGAAGTGAACATAGGGATATATGTATATCTCTTTTCAAATTAATGTTTTCTTTTTTTCCCCAATAACTACCCAGAAGTAGAATGGCTGGATCATATGGTAGATCTATGTTGAATTTTTTGAGAATGCTGCACAGCGTTTTCCATTAGTGACTGCACCAATTAACACTATTACCAACAGTCCACACAGGTGCCTTTCCTCCACATCCCTACCAACACTTTTTTGCTTTTCTAAGAATAGTCATTTTAACAGGTATAATTTGATATCTCATTATGGTTTCAATTTGCATTTCCTTGATGATCAGTGATGTTGGGCACCTTTTCATGTACCTGTTGGCCATCTGTATGTCTTCCTTGGAGAAATGCCTTTTCCAAGCCTCCGCCCATTTTTAAATGAGATTGTTTGATTTTTTGCTGTTGGGTTGTATGAGCTCTTTATATATTTTGGATATTCATCCCTTATGAGATATATGATTTGCAAATATTTTCTTCCATCTGGTAGGTGGTCTTTTCATTCTGTTGATCTTTTTTTTTTTTCTGTGCAGGCACTTTTTAGTTTGATTGTAGTCTCACTTGTTTTATAGTTTTAAGTGTATAGATCTTTCACCTCCTTGGTTAACTTTATTCCTAAGTACTTTATTCTTTTTGAAGATAATGCAAATGGCTTTTAATTTATTTTCTGAATAGTTCGTTGTTAGTGCATAGAGATGCAAGTGATTTTTAAATGTTGATTTTGTAGCCTGCAACTTTACTGAATTCATTTTTAGTTCTAAAATGTTTTGGTAGCATCTTTAGATTGTCCATATATAAGATCATGTCATTTGCAGAGACAATTTTGTTTTTTTCCTTTCTGATAATTGTTAATGTGGTTTATCAAATTTATTGATTTCTATATGTTCAACAAGCTTTACAGCTCAGAGATAAATCCCACTTGGTCATGGTGTATGATCCTTTTAATGTGGTGTTGAATTAGGTTTGCTGACTTTTACATCTATGTTCATCAGGGATATTGGTCTGTAATTTTCTAATCTTATAATGTGTATGTCCAGCCTTGGTGTCAGGGTAGTGTTATCCTTGTAAAATGAGTTTGGAAGTGTTCCTTCCTTTTCAATGTTTTTGGAAGAGTTAGAGAAGCATTGACTCTATTTTTTCTTTAAATGTTTGGTGGAATTTACCAGAAAGCCATTTGTACCTGGACTTTTCTTTATTGGGAAGTTTTCAATTTCCATACACATTGTTGATCTGTTCATAAATTATATTTCTTCATGATTCAGTCTTAGTGGGTTGTGTTTCTGGAAATTTATCCATTTCTTCTAAATTATCTAATCTGTGGATGTAAAATGGTTCATAGTAGTGTCTTATGATCCTTTGTATTTCTGTGGTATTGGTAGTAATGTCTCTTCTTTGATTTTTGATTTTATTTATTTGAGTCTTCTCTCTTTCTTATTTAGTGTATCTCAAGGTTTGTCAATATTGTTTATCTTTTCAAAAAAACTAACGCCCAGTTTCATTGAATTTTTCTGTTGTCTTTCTAATTTCTACTTTGTTTACTTATGTTCTGATCTTTGCTGTTCTTTTACACCTTTTGTTTTCAGTTTCTTGATGTGTAAAGTTAGATTGTTTATTTGAGGTCCTTCTTTTTTTTAAACATAGGTATTTATTGCCATAAACCTGCTTTTGCTGCATTGTACAAGTTTTGGTATATCATATTTCCATTTTTGTTTGTCTCCAGATTTTTTTTTTCCTTCTTAATGTCTCCTTTGACCCCTCGGTTCTTCAGGAACATGTTTAATTTCCACATATGTGTGACCATTGTAGTCAGAAAAGATGCTTGATATGATTTCAGTCTTCTTAAATTTCTTTTTATTTATTTTATTTTTTTAAAGATTTTATTTATTTATTTGACAGAGAGACACAGCGAGAGAGGGAACATAAGCAGGGGGAGTGGGCGAGGGAGAAGCAGACTTCTGGCTGAGTAGGAAGCCCGATGTGGGGCTCGATCCCAGGACCCTGAGATCATGACCTGAGCCGAAGGCAGACGCTTAATGACTGAGCCACCCAGGCCCCCCTCAATCTTCTTAAATCTCTTAAAACTTGTTTTGTTGGACCAACATACAATCTATTCTAGAGAATGTCCTGTGTGTGCTTGAGAAGATTGTGTATTCTGCTGCTGTTGGATGGAATGTTCTGTATGTGTCTGTTAGGTTTATTTGGTCTCACGTGTATTTCAAGACCAATGTTTCCTTATTGATTTTCCGTCTGGATGATCTATCCATTGTTGAAAGTGGGTATTGGAGTCACCTACTCATTGCATTGTTGTCTGTTTCTCCCTTCAGATCTGTTAGTACTTGCTTCATATATTTAGGTGCATCTGACCTTGGGTGCATCTTTTTTTTTTTTAATTGATGAGTAGTATTCTGTTGCATGAGTACTTCAAATCGATTATCCACTCTCCTGATATTGGACAAGTTGTTTTCAGTTTGGGGCTGTTATGAAGAAAGCAGCTTTAAACATTTTTGTACAATTTGTGTGTGTGTGTGTGTGTGTGTGTGTGTGTGTGTGTGTATTCTGGTTTATCCTGGATAAGTACTCTGGGGTAGAATTGCTGGGCAGGTGTATGGTCGACTTTGTAAGCCACTGTCAAACAGTTCTGCAAAGGTGTTACACCATTTTACATGCTCACCAACTGTTACGAGAGATCCTATTGTTTCACATCCTCATCAGGTCTGGTGTTGTCTGTCTTTAGTTTTAGCCAGTCTGGTTCTTTAATGTTTGGTGATTTAATGCGTACTGATATCCCATTGTGATTTTAACGTACATTACCATGATGGCTAATGATCTTGGGTGGATTTTCTCTCTCACCATCTCTCTCTCTCTGTTTTTTCCCTCTGGTTCCTTCTCCCCCTCCCTTCCATCCCCCTTTCTTCCTTCACCCCACTCCTCCGCTATCAGTTCCTGAAAGAGGGATGTTAAAATCTCCAACAGTGATTGTGGGTTTTTCTTTTCCTTCCTTTAATTCTCTTAATTCTTTCTTCACATATTTTGAAACTCTGTTATTGTGTGCATATGCATTTATCTTAGGATTGTTGTGACTGCTTGATGAATTGATTCTTTTAGCATTATGAAGTGTCTCTATCTCTTTTCATACATTTTGCTTTAAAGCAACTTTTTCTGCTATGAATATAGCCACACCAGTTTTCTCCTTTCTTTTACTGCCCTCCTATCTTTGTCTTCAATTTAAAGTGCATATCTTGTGCATGGCATATGGTTAAGTCTTGACATTTTATCTTGTCAGGAAATCTATTTTTTAATTGGAATGTTTAGTTGACTTACATAAAATGTAATTATTATATAATTGGATTTCTTTCTACCTTTTTGTTATTTGTCTTCCATCTGATCCATATGTGCTCTTTTCTCTCTGTTTCTCCTTTCCTGCCTTCTTTTAGGTTAATTGAATATATGTTTTGGTATTTAATTTTAATTTATCCATTACATACTTAGCTATACTGCTTTGATTGTGTGTGTGTGTGTGTGTGTATGTGAGAGATCTAGGGATCACAATATACATCCTTTATGGTTTAGTATGATTCCACTTCATGTAGAATCTTGGAAATCTGCAATATACATCCTTTATGGTTTAGTATGATTCCACTTCATGTAGAATCTTAGAAATCTGCGATACTATAATTATATATATAAACAGTATATTACATATAGACAGTATGTTACCCATATATGTGTATATATGCATAACATTATATTCTCCCTGTCCTGTTTGGCAATGCTGTCATGTACTTGGCATCTACATATGTTATGAATTCCTCAATATTATACTTTATAAAACTTTCACGAAATGGTCAGCATTTTTCTAAGTGAAGGAAGAAAAATAAGCTTTTTTATTTACCCAATTATTTATCATTTCCACTGCTCTTCATTTATTCCTATAGATGGGGTTTCCACTGGGTGTCAGTTCCATTTAGGGCTACGGGAGACAAATTCTTCTAGCTTTATTGTGTCTGAAAATGTCCTCATTTTGCCTTAATTTTTGAAACATGGTTTCAGAGGATACAGAATTCTGGGTTGAAAATTCTTTCATTTTTTTCCCAGTAGTGTATATATAATACCACATAATACTACATGGTACTAGTATGTACCATACAATACATGTTATAGTCTATATATTATATACATAACAAACATACACACACACACACACACACACACACACACACACACTGTACTTATGTGTATACACATACACACAATCTTGGAGCTGAATCTGCATTGCCTGAAAACAATTTCAACTTGTAGACTTGTCTCCACCACATTACAAGAATCACCACCTTTTTAACCCAGAAGAGTTGATCTTCTCTGCCTAGCAGCCTGCCTCTTCATTCTGCCGCTTCCACGTTTCAGGGTCTGTTACCTGTAGCTGGCATTTCATGTCTCAAATTCTAGCTACTTTCAGCCATGTTTAGTTGTAAGTAACCAAAAACCAGTGTCTTAAACAAATAGGATGTGTTTTTTTTCTTCCCTGGGAAATCTGGAGGCAGAAGTCACTCACTTGGGTTCCGGGAATCCACGACCCCAGTCTGGCCTCTCCATCCTTCCCTGCCCCCCCCTTTCATCTTTTTCTTCTTTTTTTTTTTTTTTTTTTTTTTTTTTTGCTGGTCTCTTCATGGTTGCAATACGAACTCTTGAAGCTCCAGGCATGGAGACCTGACTCTGTCGAGAGCAGGGAGGAGGGAGATGCCAGGTGGCCACTTGTCTGTCCTTTTAGTCAGCAAAGCTGGAGCTAGCCCGGAAGCCCTTGTCAGTTTCTGCTTCAGTTTCATTGACCGTGACTGGGTGGCCTGGTTACCACTGCTTGGAAGGGAGGCTGGGAAGGTGAAGGTCCTGCTTCTTCGGGCTCTGTGGTGAGTGGGTATGGAAGGAGGATGGGGCCGTGGGTGTGGAGACAGCCTAGCACGGGCGCCGCCTCAGCACTGACACGGCTTCCTTCCTCTGCATTGTGCCCCTCTTGGCTCTCAGCGTCTCGGGCTGTAGGGAAGTGAGACGTATCCCCTGACTATAACAGTGCTTGGGATCCACAAGTTTATTCTATTACTTCTCAGGGTTGGAATGGTTCAAAGATGTCCATATCGAGCAACTAACTATAGCATTGTATACAAATAAAATATTCTTTAATGTTGATGATTTTGACCGATGCCCCCTCTTCCCTGCGTCCATCATGAGAATTCAGAGGGGAGCTGATAATCTTAGGGTGGCCTCGGTGGGAGGACCACGTTCTTGTGATCGGCTGTCACTGTGTCATTTCCAATGCAGACTGACAGGACACAGGAATGCCAGTTGGACGTGTTTGGGTTGGTGGCCCAGACCAGCCCATGGCTTTCTGTTCATTCTTATCCATCCTTCACTTGGACATCTCAAAGGAACCTCCAGATTATCCACATCCGCTCCTCTTCCTGTGTTCCCTGGCACAGGGAGTGACAGTCTACCTGTCAGGCTGTTGAAGTCACAAACTTCAGAAACATCTGTTTCTCTCACCTGCCCTGACAACTATCACCAAGCCCTGTTGCTTCTTCCTCCTAAAGATTTTCTGTGCCTGCCTTCTTTAACTGCCTTGCACATCGAGTTGCTGAAGCTGGTTTTGGGTATGGTAAATAGAATACCCAACGAAAAGCAGCTTAATCCGTAATTGGCTCTTGATTTGTTTCTTTTAAAATCGCACACAGTGAGAAGGATGAGTGAGGACAGGTCCAGGGCTGATTTAAGTGAGTTAGAAACGTCAGTGAGACTCAGGTACTTTCAAACCTCCCACATCAACTACCCTTTTTTTTTTAAATTTTTAATTGTTATGTTAATCACCATACATTACATCATTAGTTTTTCATGTAGCGTTCCATGATTCATTGTTTGTGCATAACACCCAGTGCTCCACGCAGAACGTGCCCTCTTTAATACCCATCACCAGGCTAACCCATCCCCCCACCCCCCTCCCCTCTAGAACCCTCAGTTTGTTTTTCAGAGTCCATCTTCTCTCATGGTTCGTCTCCCCCTCCGACTTACTCCCCTTCATTCTTCCCCTCCTGCTATCTTCTTCTTTTTCTTTCTTCCTAACAAATGTTGCATTATTTGTTTCAGAAGTACAGATCTGTGATTCAACAGTCTCACACAATTCACGGTGCTCACCATAGCACATACCCTCCCCAATGTCTATCACCCAGCCAC
>NW_027397117.1:7776655-7777225 GCF_003265705.2 Callorhinus ursinus | reverse complement strand
GTGTTTCCTGAGATTAAGAATTCCTCATATCAGTGAGGTCATATGATACATGTCTTTCTCTGATTGACTTATTTCCCTCAGCATAACACCCTCCAGTTCCATCCACGTCATTGCAAATGGCAAGATCTCATTCCTTTTGATGGCTGCATAATATTCCATTGTGTATATATACCACATCTTCTTTATCCATTCATCGGTCGATGGACATCTTGGCTCTTTCCACAGTTGGGCTATTGTGGACATTGCTGCTATAAACATCGGGGTGCACGTACCCCTTCGGATCCCTACATTTGTATCTTTGTTGTAAATACCCAGTAGTGCAATTGCTGGATCGTATGGTAGCTCTATTTTCAACTGTTTGAGGAACCTCCATACTGTTTTCCAGAGTGGTTGCACCAGCTTGCATTCCCACCAACAGTGTAGGAGGGTTCCCCTTTCTCCGCATCCCCGCCAGCATCTGTCGTTCCCTGACTTGTTAATTTTAGCCATTCTGACGGGTGTGAGGTGGTATCTCATTGAGGTTTTGATTTGGATTTCCCTGATGCCAAGCGATGTTGAGCACTTTTTCAT
>NW_027397117.1:7679536-7776255 GCF_003265705.2 Callorhinus ursinus | reverse complement strand
TTGGTGTATAGGAATGCCACTGATTTCTGTGCATTGATTTTATAGCCTGCTACTTGACTGAATTCCTGTATGAGTTCTAGCAGTTTTGGGGTGGAGTCTTTTGGGTTTTCCACATACAGTATCATATCATCTGCAAAGCCACACCAACTACCCTTAATGTGTCCGTGATGTTGCCTTCCCCTGGGGGTTGAAAGATGGCTGTGACAGTTCTTGGCATCCCCTGCAGACACAGCCTTGTCAAGCAGAGGAGGGCATGTCTTGCTCGTGTCACTTTTTATGAATGAGGAGAATCTTCCTAAGGAGTTCCTCTACAGTCTTACTCCCAGTGGTCATGACTGGGTCATTGTCCGTGTTGTAGCTGACGCCTGCTGGAAAAGCGAGTTTCTGGCATGTTCAGCTGTTTCTGCAGGTCAGGAGGAAGGTTGGGACGGGGGTGTAGAGGGAGGGAGTGTTATTTTGGGGAGACCTTCCTTAGGACCTGCTGCAGACACACCCATCTCCCACCTGGACTTTCTAGTCTTCCCTTTCAAGCCATTCTCCCCACAGTCGTGCTGCCAGAGAGGTCTTTCCAAAGCCTGTTATTATCTGGTTAGCTCATCTGCTTACATGTTTATTGTCAGTTTCGCTCCTAATTATGTAAACTGCAGGAGGGAAGAGAACTTGCCTGTTCTGTTCGCAGCTTTGTCCCCTGGAATGTGGCCTCACACATCAAAGGTATTAATGTGATTTTTAGGTATTTGTTGGCTGGCTGAATGAATGGAATGCAAATCTGATTCTGTCAATCCTCTCTTAAGGCCTCCCATGCTTTCCCTTGGCCTCTCAGCTGAAGTCACATCTTCTGGAAATTGTAATGTCTTTCACAAAAAGGTCTGTGCCTGCATTTCCATCTTTCCCCCACTTCCCCCACTTCTCCACTCTTTCTCCAGCTTTCCGGAACTTTCTTCAGGTTTTCAAATACACACCATGTGTTTTCTTCCGTCTACATGCTTTCCCCTGACTGCCTAGAACTGTTTTGGCTTCTCACTTTGCTTGACTAAGTCCTCTAGAAGCAAATTTCAGTTTAAATGTCATTTCTTCTGGGAAATCTTCCAGAAGTTTCTCTCACTAGGCATTGTTAGAAGCCCCTGTGTATCTCCCAGAGCACCCTGGACTTCTCCATCTTAAAAGTTGTCACATGCTATTGTAACTGCTTAATTGTATTTCTCTACCACCATGATTTTTTTTTTAAATCAGCTTTATTGAGATAAAATTCCTATTCCATACATTGACCTATTTAAAGTGTATGATTTAATTGTTTCTAATATATTCACAGAGTTGTACAGCCACTACCCAAAATCAATTTTAGAGTATTTTCCTCACTTTCCCTTCCTCCCCAAAATATCCATTAGCAGCCACTCCTCGTTTCCTTCCAATCTCATTGGCCCTGGGTAGCTACTACTCTACTTTCTGTCACCAGGACTGTGCTGATTCTGGACCTTTCACAGAGTGGAACTTAACTTCTTTGTGGTCAGTGATTGTCTGGTCCGTTCCCACTGGATTTCCAGTGCTTAGCAGAGAGCTTGGCGTGTGGGTGGGCCTCAGGAGATATTTGTTGAATGATTAGTTGATTGAATAATTGAAAATTTAGACACTTGCAAAGCCAATCATTCCCTTTTCTTTACATGTACTTACTGCTGTTTTTATCACCCTGCATTGATGTTTTTTATGTACTTGTTTATCTTCCTAGATCAGGAGTTTCTGGAGGACAAGAGCCATGCCTGATTCATCTTTGTATATCTCTGTTGAGTACTTGGCACGCAGTGCCCCAACAGATATTTGCAGAATGGGTAAATGAATGAATGAATCAGCTAAGACCACTCATTCCCGTATCATCCGTCAAGCCCTCCCACAGGGACAGGTGGGCTCAGGTCATTGTTTGTTCATGCTGCCAGTGTTTATTAACAAATGAGGACACGATTTTTTACTTCGCACCAGCATTCTGTAAATCCATGTCAGCCATGATAATCACCCTGCTCTGTGGCAGAGGCTGTGACTTGGTAAACCTGGTACCCTCTCGAGGCCCTGCACACCCCTTTACACAGACTTAGGGCTTCATCAAATGCTGCAGTTTTAAAACCTATGCCTTGGGAGTCTCTGAGGCCCTGGGTGTCAGGGAGAGGGCCAGTAGGCCAGATGGGGTTGTGATGTCCAGTTCTATGATCCGGAGGCATTTTAGTAGGAATTGGTGGTTTTTGAATCTCTACCATCCAGAGGACTCTCACTACGGGTGTCTGTCCCTCCAAGTGAGGCAGTCACAACACAGAACCCTCTGCTCGAGTCGGGCACCTGTGTCGGTATGGTGGTGATGTGTCTTGATGCCACACAGACGGCTTCGAAGGTGGAGGAAGGGGCTGTGGGAAGCCTCTAGAAGCTGGTAAAGTCAAGGATTATCCCCTGGAACCTCCAAAAGGAACCATCCCTGCCAACACCATGATTTTAGCCCCATACCACCTATTTTAAACTCCTGGCCCCCATAAGAGAATAAATTTGTGTTGCTTTAAGCCACAAAGTGTGTAGTGATTTGTTACAGCAGAAGTGGGAAAACTAACATATTGCTCCTACCTTGGTTGCAGCTGTCCCGAGCACAAAAAGTTTATGCTGGTCAAGTGGGAGCATTTGTTTTTGAACTCAAAGTGAGGCTGTATTCGTCAGCGTGGCCTGCCATTAACAAAGGGCCACAGCCTGGGTGGCCTAAACAGCAGAAACTTATTTTCTCACAGTTCTGGAGGCTGAAAGCCCAAGATCAAGGTACCAACAGGGTAAACGTCCAGCAAGAGCTCTCTTCCTGGCTTGCAGATGGCTACCTTCTCATTGTGTTCTCACATGGCCTTTCCTCTGTGTGCCCACGGGGAGGGAGAGAGAGAGAGCTCTCTGGTGTCTCTCCCTCTTATAAGGACACCGGTCCCATCAGATTAGTGCCCCACCTTATGACCTCATTTAACCCTAATTCCCTCTGCAAAGGCTGCCTCCACACCCAGTCACACCAGGGGTTAGGTTTCAACATGAATTTGGGGGGCGGGGAGGGGACACAGTTCAGCCTAGAACATGGGGCCTCTGTGGCTCTATTTGTAACAGAAGGGGCAAAAGTTCCTCAGGCCATTTTCATTGCAGGGGCTCGGTGCTATTTGCAGAGAGGGACAGTGTGTGGTCTGGGTGCTAGCATGACCGTGTCCTCAAACTGATCCCCGTGTGAGCTGACCTTGTGCTTCTGTCGTTCAGGACTTCACAGACTAAATTGGGGGTATTTGAGGATTTTTTACTGAGCATGTTTGGGTGGTCCTTCACTGATGGCAAGCGTAACCCCTTTGGGCCAGTCATCAGAAATGTATACTGAGAACATCAGGAGTTAGGGTGCAGAGTTCTTGGGTGAAGGTCCATTTGGCGCTAAGGCATTTGTCATTATGCTGATCGGGTCATATGTCTCTCTCTCTCTCTCTCTCTCTCTCTTTCTCTCTTTCTTTCTCCACCCGCCCCCCTCCACGCCACTGCCCTCCTTAGTAAAGGAAACAGTCTATCTGGTTCTTAGTCATGTTTTCATCTTTCTAGGGGTTCACACCATTTTATATGTTCCCAAGCCCAGTCTCTTCTGATCCAGCCTGATGCTGTACTGTTCAAAGGTTGCTTCCAACACCATTCCAGGGACACGTCCTCATGGGACCCCATCCTGCAGACTCCACACTAGTGCCCAGTTCATGAGAAAGTTACTTCTGGCCAAATTTCATTCTCCCATGTTGGGATATGAACTGTTAGTGGTTCATGGCTCAGGTGACCTAGGAAACATGAGAGCCTCATCTCAGGAGAGCCACACACCGTGACTGTGGTTTCTGGACACCAAGCCTGGGTGAGCGAGGACCAGCTCCCAGGCTGACGCCAGGCAGCGTGCTCTGAAGCAGCTGATGGGCTGAACTGATGTCCCGTGATGGAAGCCACAGGCCCAGGGAATGGCAAAGGCCTCCCTCCCCCGAGAGAGCCTCTTCTCTGACGACTTTCTGGAAATCAGCGCTGACAGCAGGCAGACAATTCCTGACCAAGATCCCGCCACCCCACTCCCCACCCCAGAAGCTCCCGAAGGACAGAGTGCAGACAAGGCCGGTGGAGGAACGCATACTTGAGTGTGATAGACCCACAGAAAAGTCACACCGGCAGGCGGGACCGCTGTGGCCCAGAGCTGTTAGAGGCAGATCCTTAAATAGAATTCTTGGAATGCAATTTAGATCCGCCAGCAGAAAGTGTCAGTCTTAACATTCACCATTTTAGACTGATTTATAAGGAAAGGGGCTCAATTCTGCTAGCCTGCGGAGCTGAGCGTAAGTGCTGGGTTTTTATCCTGCTCGGTTGGGTGTCTTGATTTATACTCAGCTCGGAAGGGATGTGGCTTCAGGCACTGAGAAAACAACTGTGCACTTGAGTTTATTTGTCCAAGTGGCCAGGGACAGTTTGGGGACAAACAGTGCCTTATTTGGGGTTGTTGACTCTTTCTATACCTGTCTTCCATGGGGTGACCTCAGATAACCTGCTCCAGCTTGGAAAAACCTGAATCGGCTTATGCACAGCCCAGGAGAAGCTTGTCCATGGCCTGAGGAGAGTTTCCGTCCCCTTCATCACCCTAATGAAAACTGACAAAGACTCCAGGCCTGTCTGGGCCCCTCTCTATTGGCTGGTGGCGGGGCGTTGAGTTCTGAGGACCAGGATTCTCCTGAGGACCTCTTGCTTCCCTGAGGGCAACATGTGCTTGCCTTGGCAGCACCTCAGATTTCTGCTTCTGGAAACATAAACATAGATTTCTCAGAGTTATCCCCATGACAAGGCTCCTGGACTTCTGTGTGCTGTGGTGCCTGAGTGTTTCCTAGAAGGGAGACAGGTTGGGCCAAACCCTGTCGTTAGCCACAGGAAGTGGAGGGGCATTGGGTGGATCGCAGTGCCCTTGGAAGGCTGGCTTCTATTGGCGACCCTCTTGGACCATGAAAGGTCCAGTTTCATGAAGACAGTATCTCAGTGGGGTTCCCTTAGGAAATCCGACATCTACAGAAATGGGCAGCAAATGTGATGGTGTCCCCCTTGAAGTCACAGTCATCCTGGCATAAGCAGCAAGTTCTGTCCTTCTTCGCAGGGAATGCTGGCCTCGTCATAGAGGAGGCAGAGAGCCTGATGAATTCCCCTCCCAGCTGTGGGTTCAGAAGGAAAGTGTATGTACTGGGCAGGAACGTGGGTCCAGGTGCTTGGCTGGTCCTCCGGTCACACTCTGAATGTTCTCTGGCTGGTCTGAAACACGTGTCTGAAGGACAGGATGTGGAAGTGGGGATAGTGTTGGACAGGGGACCTGTGAGCATGAGGCAGTGCTGATGGCAGAATCCCCAACATGAGGTGTGGCTCTGTTATGGGTCAGATTGTGTCCCCCCAAAAGATATGTTGGTGTCCTTAATCCCTTCCCCCAGTACCACAGAACACAACCTTATGTGAAGATAGGGTCTTAACAGAGGTAATCAGGTTAAAATGAGGTGTTTACCATGGTCTCTAATCTAATATGACTGGTGTCCTTTTGAAAAGGAGAAATTTGGACAAAGACACGCGCACAGGACACCATGTGGAAGGTGAAGGCAGATATCTATAAGCCTACAAGCGAAGCAGCACCAAAGATTACCAGACTGCATTAACTCCAGAAGTTAGAGGAGAAGTAGGGAACAGATTCACTGCATTCACAAAGAACCAACCCTGGGGGGGACCTGGGGCGGGGGGCTCAGTCGGTTAAGTGTCGACTCTTGATTTTGGCTCAGGTCGTGATCTCAGGGTTGTGAGATTGAGTCCTGCATCGGGCTCCGCGCTGGGTGTGGAGCCTGCTTAAGATTCTCTCCCTCTCCCTCTGCCCCTCCCTAAAAAAAAAAAAAAAAAAAAAAAGAATCAACCCTGCCAACCCCTTGATCTCAGACTTCCAGCCTCCAGAACGGTGAGACAGTGAAATGCTGTTGTTTAAACCACGTGATCTATGGTGCCTTGTCACAGCAGCTCCAGCAAAAGGATACAGGGTCTTGCAGGTAGTGAGGAGCTTGTGAGAGGCCACCTAGGAAGCTGCCAAGGACTGGAGGGCCCTGTGCTCAAGGGCGATAGTAGGGTCTGCTCAATGGATGGTGCCTAGTGTTTCCATCCTTGGGAGTGGCAGCCTCTCAGGACAGGCCCGTGACATCATCATCCTCTTCATCATCAACATCATCACAGCTGATCTTTCTTGAGTATCTACTATGGTGCCTCATGTATATGCTTTACGTGTCTTTTTGTTTGTTTGTTTGTTTTTTGAAGCAATCTCTATGCCCAACATGGGGCTTGAATTCACCACCCTGAGATCAACAGTCGCACGCTAAATAAACCAACCAAGCCCGCCAGGCGCCCCTATGCTTTACCTGTCTTATGTCCTTGAGCTTTTACAACCTATAGGGTCGATGTTGGTACTGTTCTCATTTTACAAACGAAGAAACCGAGGCACAGAGAAGGAAGTCACTTGCCCAAGAGCATATGGCTGATAGGTGGTGAAGCCTAAATGCGGTCGCTCCCGGCCCTATTCACGATGCTCCAGTTTGTGTACATTCTTTCTGTTCCTTCAAGATCAAGCTCACCCTCTCTGCCTCTTTGTGTCGGCTGCTCCCCGCTAGGCTGCTTTCCCACTAGATTTCTGCCTGGCCGGCTCCTTTTTCTCTCTGGGTCTCACCCCGGTGCTGCTTCTGCAGGGAGAACCCCTTGTCCTCCCAGTCATCTCTGCCCACTGCATGTTTTATTATTATTTTTCTCAACAGCCCTTGCCACTGTCTGCAACTTCCCTCTTGCTCACTAGTGAGTCATCTGTCATAGCCCACTAGCACGTAAGAACCAGGACCTTAGCTGGCTCCTTCTATCCTCTGTCCCAGAAACTAGATCAGTTCCTACAGCAGAGAAAGTGTTCAATAACCCAGTTATTGATTAATTATTCAAATAATGTGGGCCTTTTCAACCAAATTGGAGCTTGGGCTCCATCTTGCACATGCAACAGATTTGTGAAGGTCTTCTACTAAAACAGAAGGCAGCCTCCATTCATCCTTCTGACCCTTCTGCAGTGCCTGGGAGCTGGAGGAAGCTTTAACACTGGGTCTCCCCCGCGCTCCTCCGCTGTCCCTCACCTGCCAAGGGCGTGTAAGTGGAAAGCAGAGGAAGGGAAGTTGGCTTTGTCATTGGATGGTGGTTACCACCCTCCCCAGGTGGCAGAGAGTCTGGGGCCAGTGACCGTGGCCTTGGGTCAGTCAACCAACACAGCTCCAGGTCGAGCTCGTCCTTGAGGCTGCTGTAGTCCAAGTCCACTGTGCAGGGCCCTGGGAGGTGGAAATCCTCTCCCCTTCCTTGTAGGAAGGTTCAGGAGGGTGCTACCTGCCTCCTCAGCTGGAGACCAGTTGCCGTAAGGCTGCAGGGCAAGACCCCTGTGCGTGGGATGGGCAGCCATGCCCAGCTCTGGAGCGCCCTGGACTGTATGTGGAGAGAGGCAGAGCCATGTTCTAGCCTCTTCTGTGAGTCGATGAGCTCCAGTGGGCTGCCACCTACCAGGTGCACTCTGCAGTTTCTGGAGCCTGGCTAAGGCCACCCCACTATTCACGTGCAGGGCCAGCTCACATGTCTCAAGATCTTACCAGCGCTGCCTCAGTCCGTTCAGTGGATATTTATTGAGCACCAATGGGCCTCCCAGGGTTGGTGCATGAGCCGAAAGCATTGGGGCAGCTCGGGCAGGTGGGGCAGGGGGAGCTCTGGCCCGGGCACTTCTGAGCCTACTTCCCTGGCTGTTCCTCCAGGGTTCCAGAGGAGAGAGTGAGCCCCTTCTTTTCTTCCCAAGGAGAGCTTAGTAAGCAACCTGACTTCGGCTGTAAATCTTACAAAAAATAAATAGCTGTTTGTCATTTGCAGAATATATTCTGAGTAGCAGAATAGTCCGTTGTCTTGACAGAGAAGTCTGCTCTTAATTCAGCAAAAAGCTGGTGTCTGGTGTGTGGCCTGGAATGGGGACGGGGTTGCCGAGAGGCATGAAGATGGTGGGCGTGGCCCAGTTTGGGAAGAGGCTAGCACACCAAAGAGGGGGTCTGACCTTGCTGGGCTCTGGCCAGGCCTGAAAGAGCAGCCCCATAAATGCTTGCTGAATTAGTGAGTAGGTAGGAGCCAGTGGGGACACCGATGCTGAAGTGAATTGTGGTGAGATGTGCTGTTTTAAACCCACAGCTCTGGATGGTCCAGTCACCAAGCAGGGAAGGGTTCGAGGGTGAATTTTTGAGGTTGAGCTGTATAGGACAACACTGAAAACTCTGGAATGTGTTCAGGTAGAAAGAGCAGAATGACGAAGTGTTTTGTGGGTTTTGTTTTGTTTTATTTTAAAGAGACAGGAGGGGCAGAGGGGGAGAGAGAGAGAGAGAATCTCAAGCAGGCTCCATGCCCAGCCCGACGTGGGGCTTGATCTCTTGACCCTGAGATCATGACCAGAGCCAAAATCAAGAATCGGACGCTTAACCGACTGAGCCACCCAGGCGCCCCTGTTTCTGTTTTGTTTTGTTTTGTTTTGTTTTGTTTTTTCGTAGAATGTGTGAACAGTCCTGGTTCTCTGCTCCAGGGTTAAAAAAAAGTATCCCAACTAATTTTTCCATTGAGGGAAACTCATTTTCCATTCAAGTGACACGAGAGAGGAAGGGTAAGGAGCTAGAGGGAGGGCACAGAGAGGAGATGGGTCGGCCAACAGCTCTGCTGCATGCTGTTTTTATCAGGCATATTGTCATGAACCAATTTTCATGTTGAAATGGCTTTCCTCCCTCCAAACAAATGACTTTTTATGTTGTTGAATGGGATGGCAGGCACCTTCTTTGAAGATTAGCTAACTCAGTTCTTTGCCCGTGCTAAAATACGTACACCTTGGAAACCCTTCTAAGGGCAGAGTCTGTGACTGGTTTGCTCCTCACGGAGGAATTGATTAATAAGAGTTGGGAAAAAACAGTTTCCATAAGAATTGGGGATAAGAACAGAGGGCCTCAAGTTTTGTGAAAGTAGATTTCTACTCCGGGACTTCAGGTGGCCTCAGGAAAATGGACCCCAGAAGGGAGAGGGCATTTTAAGTGAAGTTTTCAGTTCATTCATTGCTTTTGTTGTTCTTGTTGTTGTTAAGATTTTATTTATTTGAGAGAGAGAGGGAGGGAGAGAGAGAGAAGGAGGGGAGGGGCAGAGGGAGAGAGAATCTGAAGCAGACTCTGCACTCAGCACGTGGGGCTTGATCCCATGACCCAGAGATCATGACCTGAGCTGAAACCAAGAATCGGACACTCAACTGACTGAGCCACCCAGGCGCCCCATTTTGGTTTTATTTTTTAAAAATAATATTTGGTTATAAAATATAAAATCAGGGGCGCCTGGGTGGCTCAGTCACTTAAGCATCTGCCTTCTGCTCAGGTCATGATCCTGGAGTCCTGGGACTGAGCCCCGCATCGGTCTCCCCGTTCAGCAGGTAGTCTGCTTCTCCCTCTCCCTCTGCCTCCCCCCCTTGCTTGTGCTCTCTCTCAAATAAATAAATAAAATCTTAAAAAGAATAAAATAAAATCAGACACACAGATGCATTTGTAAATAAAGTATAAGGACCATCACCAACTGCCTGCAGTCATCTGAAATATCACCACTCTATGATAATTTATCTCTGCATTTTGTTGTATTTACTTCCTGTCTTTCTTTCCCTAGGCACGGATTTTTACAGTGCAAATCATATTGCTTATGTAATTTTTATCCCAGTATTTAAAAAAAATAGATTTTCTCATGTCATTTAGTAGATGGGATTTTTGACTGTGCGTTATATTTGACCATGCGGATGTAATTAAATTGACATCACACAGTTTTTTGATTTTTTACCATTTTATTTTCAATAATTTCAAATAGAAAGATTCAAGGGTAGTACAGTGAACTCCCATATATCTCTCACCCAGCTTCTCTGATTGTTGACATTTGGCCATATGTGCTTTACCATTCTCTCTCCGTCGCAAATATATATAATTAGTTTTTCTAAATCTTTGTAGAGTAAGTAGCAGATATGATGTCCCACTATTCTTGAATACTCTATGCATATTTTCCACAGTCTCCTGGTTAATCATGATAGTATCAGCAGAATCAGGAGACTAGTATCATGCAGGACCACCACGGAATCCACACTCACCAGTCAGATTTCCCAGGTATCCCAGTTACCCTCTTTCTAGCCGACTCATCCAGCCCAAGAGCATATTTAGCATTTATCTGTGATGTCTTTCTTTTTCCTCCAATTTCAAAAGATTCCTTGGGTTTTGTGTTTGCTTTGGGTTTTTTTTTTTTGGCTCTCGCCATGTGGACATCTTTGACATCATAGGCCACTTATTCTGTAACATGTCCCTCCTTGGGTATGTCCAGTACCCATGGTTGGATTTAAGTTTATGCAGCTTCTGCAGAAATACCACAGAAGCGAAGATGACATGTCGCTCTCACAACACTGGATCAGGTGACATATAATGATGATCTGCACCATTACTTGTGATACTAACTTTGATCGCTGAATTAAGATAGAGTCTGCCAGACTTCTCAATGTTAAGTGACTCTTTCCCCTTCATAATTAATAAGTATTTAATGGGGAAATACTTTGAAATTTATCAATATCTGGTCCTCATCAAACTTTCACCCTCGAGTTTTAGTAACCACTAGGGATTCTTGCTTGAATCAATAATGGCGTTGGTGATTACCAAATGATTGTTTTTTGAAGCCCAGCATCCCTTGTGCATTTATTGGCATAATGCTGTAAGCCAGAGCCTTTTATTATCTCCATTGATATCTGTATTGATTCATCAATTTCCATTTTATTCAATAGATCATTATCTCTTCCAGTCATTATTTATTTTCATGTTAGTTGCAGCCCCTTCAGGCTTGTTCCTGGATCTTTTCAGTATAATCTCATCATTGAAAATGATGGTCACACAACACATAATGTTTAGAAATTTATTTTCTCCTTGACAATAAACAATGAGCATTTTCCATGTTAGTAAGACTTTGCAGTGTGATTTTTAGTCAGTGCACAGTGTCCATCAAATGTACTTCATGCTTTAGCTTTCCTGGTGGGTGAGAAGGTCTGAGAGAGACCCCTCTCACAGGCGAAGACCCTCATTTCATTAGACGGGGACACACAGTGTTATCAGAGGGCAGGAGCAAGTCCCGTGTATTTGGGTACAATTATTCCCAGCTTGTAACTGATTGTGCACCTTCTAGACAGGCACTGTCTACACAGGATGCAGAATTATTCACTGTAGGGATACCTTTCATATAAAAAAGTTCCAGCAATCTATGTACCTATCAGAAGGAGATGGCATATTGTATAGTAGTTTAAGCAATCTCAAGTTATATGGGTCATATGTGTAGATGTATACGTGTGTATATGTGTGTTTGTATTCATTATATTGTGTATGCATGCCCAGCACCCACCCCCCCCACACACACCCACACACAAGCACGTATCTTCAGAATGCAGATGAAAGTCCAAGACAGCAATAAGAACTGACGTGATGATAGTGATTACAGTTGGATGGAAGAGAGGAAATAGAAAAGTGATCTATAAGGGGTTTCAAACTAGTGTATGTAAATTATACTTCCATGAAGTCATGAAGACATCTGAAGTAAATATGTAATGTATAGATTGATAAGGGGCTGGGTTAGGTAAACACATACATGTTTACTATAATATTCTCTTTTCTGGACTTCTATGTGTGAAATCTTTTATGGTAAGAAGGAAAGATTTTGTTTTTAAAACATGAATGGGAATGATCAGTACTAAATTCAAGATAGTGAATTTATCTGTGGGGTGAGGGAAATAGAATCAGGGTGAGAGATAAAGGGAGCACCACTTGTATGTGTGAAGCCTAACTTCTTTTTGTTTTTCTAAAAAAATTAAATCAAAACTGCAAAATGTTAAGATTTGACTTAGTTTAGTTGGGGGCTTACAGGGGTTCACTTACAGCATTCTCTAGGCTTTTCTGCATTTATAAAAAGCCGTGCCACAGAAAGGAGAAAATAAGGTTCTAACTCTCTGGACAGGAAGGAAGTAATGGAATTTATAGCACACATGGCATGTTAGCTCTGAAAAGCAGAGCCTGAGGCAAGGCTTAAGTGCTAATGTCTTTGGGGAGGTACAAACCCAAGGCAACAGAATGAGGGAAAAGAGAAGTGAGAGAGGGAAGGATGAGAAGCAAACACCAAACAAAGCATTGCTAGATTGGCCACTGTTTTATGAGGTCTTAACTGTGCAGGATGTGTCCACATAGGCTATCCAGAAACACTGTCTGGGGACAGTCTACTGGAGAGAGGAATGGACAGGGAATTCACTTCCTAGCTCTCTCCTTCTCAGTTTTGTCAAAACTGACTTTTCGGGAAGTTAATACTCAGGTACTTCTGGAGTGGGTCATCTAGCCCTTCTGGCCACCACGAGGGAGGCAAGATTGCATACGCAGTGTAGTGCTTCAACCGAGTTAGGAACTGTGAGGGAGTGAGAGAAACTGGCAGTGGCCTCAGGCCTTGGGGCCATCTGGCCCTAAAGGAGCCTGCTTTGAGTCCCCATTCAAAGCAAGTGGGCTGGGACACCTCTTTTGTCAAAAACATGAGAGGACATGAGGATACATTTTGCAGTAGGTAAGCTTACCTGGGAGAAGGGGTGAGGAGCCGATAACCTCTTTCTTTTCTGAGGAGCACTTGGAGGACTGCAGGATTCACTGAGGCTTTGGGGAGGGATTTGGGAGGTGGGGTTGGGAGTTTGGGGAGAATCATGAAGGACTTGAATAGAGGCATGGGGAAAGGATTGTGTCTGGTGACAGAAGTGGGGAGGCCCCTTGGGATGCAACTTCTAGTTGGGTTGAAGAGGAAAAGGGGACTCAGGAGGGCTGATGGTCTGGAGAAACGCTGGGGGTTGATGGTTTCGGAAGGCTGAAGAGCAGCTGGGTGGGAGTGACACTTGGAAAAATAGCAAGTTGTGGTACAAGAGTGAAATTTTAGAGCTTAAATTTCGGAGTTGGAGCTATGTTGGGCAAGAATGAGGATCAGAACGTGGCCATGGGTGAGGCAGTGGGGGTAAAAGATAGGAGGGAAGGAGCAGTTAAGGATATGGAGGTCACTTAGAATAGCCCAGGAGTCTAGAAATGGAGCAAGATTGTTGTTCTGAGGCATGGCAGAAGTTTAAAGGCATGAAGAGGAATGATTGGTAAATTTAGCTCAGCTCTGCACCGGAGGACCAATGTAAATGATGAGGAACTGTTCCAACACTGAGTCACCAAGGGACGCCAATTAACAAATGGGGTCAGCCATTTTATCTTTGACACTAAACTGAATCATCACCGTATAATCTTGAATCCAATTACTATCCATCTGTAAAGATCTTATGCATTTTCCTACTGCAAAATTAGTTTCTTCCCATGACCCCTCCGTACCGCACCCCTCCCACCTTGCATTCCCCCCAGCCCCCCTCGCCCCTCAGCTTTCTTAAGTGGGGTTATTGTATCACATAGTGCTGTCACGCCAGCCTGGGTTTCTGCCTCTCTTCCCACCTGCCCTATCATGAGTGCTTGCAGGGCAGATCTCACCCTGCAACGGGTCCCCACCCAGCCTGGTCCCTGATGACCTGTGGGTGCTCAGCACGTTACAACTTGGGGCTGCTGGCAGCAAGAGGGCTGTAAAAGCAGTGGGCAACTTGAGGACCGTGGGTCACTTTCCGTTTGATGGTTGACACGAGCTCTTTGATGAGGTCATTTCCTGGTTTCTGCCCTTCCCCACATAACCTTCTCTCTCTCCTCAGATTATGTGTTCCTTGTACAATATTTGGAAAACCATAATAATCACTCCTAACCCTTAACCTTCAGTGACAACCACTATTGATGGCTTAGTGTGTATTTTTACAGTCATACATTTTATTTGTTTATGTGAATAGCTAAGACATTCATGGCACACATTTCAAAAGGCAGAAAAGTGTATGTAGTTAAAGTGTCCCTCAATTTCTGTCCTTCCTCCCTCCACCCAGTTCCCGTCCACAGGGGCATCGAACCACGGTTGTCTGATTCCTGTATATTCACCCAGGGATAGCCCGTGTACAAGCCAAGTTTGTGCCATGGGTTTTTTTTTTTTTTTAATTATTTTTACACAAAAGGTAGTATTTGATGGACACCTTTTTGCATCTTGCTTTTTTCATTGAACAACACATCTTGCAGGTCATTCCACATCAGGATATAAAGAAGATTCTTATTTTCTTTATGGCTGCATGGTCTTCCATTGTTTGGGTAGAGTGTACCCGATTTAACCAATTTTCTGTTAGTGGGTATTTGAATTCATTCAGATCTCTTTAATTTTCAGTGTTTTATGGTGGAAAATACAAGTGTCATGTACACTAATGGGGACCCATCACACAGCTTTAACTTGGGATCAAGCTTGTTTCATCTGCACCCAATCTGCCAACCTTCCTCCTCCCTCTATGATTTTACAGCAAATCCCACACATTACGTCATTTCATCTGTAATTGTTTGAGTGTAGATTTCTAAAAAGAAGGACTGAAAAAATCCTAATATCACACCTACTGTGATTAACAGTAATTCCTTATTACCATTAAAATCTGATCTTTAAACAAATAAATAAATAATGTTGCAACCAAAGCCATGGCTTATCCTTCCTCCCGTATGTGTGTGCCTAAATACTAGTAGGGTATGCGTCTACAGGTAGAACCATTTAAAGTGTGCTCTATTTTTAATGGAATCGAGATTGCCCTACTGCACTTCAAAGAGATTCTACTAATATGAAGTCCTCCCCCCAGTGTTTAGAGGGCCTGCTACCCAGAACTTTATCTCCCACAGTGTGCTCTTAAAGTTCTTGAGCTCTACCTGCCTCCCAGGTGAAATACATTATACAAAGGTCATTTTACTTTGCATTTCTCTTATTATGTGTTAGGTTGAACATTGTTTTATGTGTTTAAGAACCATTTGTAATTCCTTTCTTAGAAACTATCTGCTCATATTTTCTGAAGATTTTTCTTTTGGTTTGTTGGCCTTTTTCTTATTGATGTATGTAAGAGCTTTTTTAATATAAGGGAAGTGGGCTCCTCATTTGTAATATACACTGTAAATATTTTCACCTTGTTTCTGATCTTTGATGTCACTTGCTATAGTTTTTTGACATGACAAGGGTTTTAATATTTTTTTTTTTAAGATTTTATTTATTTATTTGAGAGAGAGAGAATGAGAGATAGAGAGCAAGAGAGGGAAGTGGGTCAGAGGGAGAAGCAGGCTCCCTGCTGAGGAGGGAGCCCGATGCGGGACTCGATCCCGGGACTCCAGGATCATGACCTGAGCCGAAGGCAGTCGCTTAACCAACTGAGCCACCCAGGCGCCCAAGGGTTTTAATATTTTTAAAGCTTTTAAAAATTAGGTAGAATTATCGTTCTTTTATAGCTTTTGGTATTCCCTCCTTAGTACAGCCTTTTATCTGCTCTGAGATGATACAAAAATTTCCTGTTTTTTTTTTCTTTTACAATTATGACTTCATTTTATATATTTAACCTTTGATTCTTCTGGAATTTATTTTGGTGGAAAGTGTGGAGGATGGTTTTATTCTTGTTTTTTTCGGGTATCTACTTAGTTGTCCTGACAGCATTTATTGAATCATTATTTGAAATGTCACTCTTGTCATATGCTGCATTTTGTGTTAATCCAGACCAATTTCTGATCTTCCCACTCTTTTCAACTGAATGGCTTATTATCATAAATTTAGCTAATTACCTATTGTTTGTGGTTTCCCATTTTTATTATTAAATATAAGGCTGTGATACATATCTTTGTGGATGAATCTTTGTACACATCTCTTTTAGGATAAATTCCTACAAATGGAATCACTGTGTCTAAAGGTATACACACCTTAAAATACCTTTATTATGGAAATCATCAAGCATCCTGAAACACAGAGAGGATAGTATAAACCCTTGAGTAGCCATTTCTGTGCCTCAATGATTTTTAACATTTTACTTCTCCTATTTCATCCATCACCTCTGCCCCCCAAGCATTTTAGTCCTAGAGTATTTTATTTTTTTATTTTAATTTTTTTAAATTTTATTTATTTATTTATTTGACAGACAGAGACACAGTGAGAGAAGGAACACAAGCAGGGGGAGTGGGAGAGGGAGAAGCAGGCTTCTCGCCGAGCAGGGAACCCGATGCGGGGCTCAGTCTCAGGACCCTGGGATCATGACCTGAGCTTAAGGCAGATGCTTAATTGACCGAGCCACTCAGGTGCCCAAAGCCCAGACATATCATTTCATCCATAATCACATCGGTGTACATCTCTAACTTAAATCAGCAGGCTTCTCTATTATGATTATCTCAAAAGTGCCCATTTCATGTTTGCTCTCATCAGGATTCACACAAGGTCCAGATTTTTAGGGCTTTTGTAATTCCTGCCCCTACTGGCCTGATGACAGAGTGCGCCAGTTTACACCGCACCTGTTGGAGTTGCTTTCCCCTACGTCCTCGACGGTTCTGGGCACATTATCAAACAAGCCTTGCCGACCTTCCAGGTACTGTGACCAGAAACCTTGGAGCCCTCCTGCCTCCTTCCTTCTCTCACATCCCATGCCTTCCTTTTCAGGGTGTTCTGCTGGCTTTACCTTGAGATCCATCCAGAACCTGATCACTCCTTCCTTATCTGCTGTGTCCTTCTCTCTCACCTGGATCTTTGCAACAGCCTCTGTTATCTCTAGAGTGTGTTCACATGGCAGCTGGAGACCTCCTTTTTTTTTTTAATTGAGGTATAATTGACATATAAGATTATATTAGTTTCAGGTGTACGACGTAGTGATTCGATATTTGTGTATATCGCAAAATGATCACAGTCGCCTAGTTAATAACCTGTCACCACACGTAGTTACAAAATTTGTTTTCTTGTGTTAAACACTTTAAAGATCTACTTGCTAGCTACTTTTGGATGTGCAATACAATATGATTAACTATGGTCATGCTGTATGTTGCATCCCCATGACATTTATTTTATAACCGGAAGTTTGTACCTTTTTTTTTTTTAACTTTTTTTTTTTTTTTAAGATTTATTTGAGAAAGAGAGAGAGAGTGTGTGGGCAGGGGGAGGGGCAGAGGGAGAGAGGAAATCCTCAAGCAGAGTCCCCACTGAGCATGGAGCCCGATGTGGGGCTCGATCCCAGGACCCTGAGATCACGACCTAAGCTGAAATCAAAAGTCAGCCGCTTAACTGACTGAGCACCACTCTTCCCACCTCTGGTAACCACCTGTCTGTTCTATGTCTCTGTGAGTTCATTTTATTTGTTTGTTTTTGAATTCCAAAACAAAGTAAGGTTATATGGTATTTGCCTTTGTCTGTGTGACTTACTTCACTTAGCGTTAAGGCCCTCAAGGTCCATCCTTGTCATTGCAAATGGCAAGATCTAATTCTTTTTGATGGCTGAGTAATACTCCATTACCTCATCTTCTTTAGCCCTTCATTCACAGATGGACACTTGGATTGTTTCCGTATCTTGGCCACTGTACATAGTGTTGCAGTGAACAGGAGGGGCCTATATCTTTTTGAGCCAGTGTTTTCATTCTCTTTGGATAAATACCCAGAAATGGGATTGCTGGATCAGAGGGCTGTTCTATTTTTAATTTTGGGGGGAAACTCCACGCTGTTTTCCACCATGGCTGCACCGATTGACTCTCCCACCCACAGAACACAAGGGCTCCCTTTTCTCCATAGCCTCGCCAACACGTGCTATTTCTTGTCTTGGTGATAATAGCCCTCCTGACAGGTATGAGGTGATACCTCATTGTGGCTTTGATTTGCATTTCCCTGGGGATTGGTGATGTTAAGCACCTTTTTA
Source organism: Callorhinus ursinus (assembly GCF_003265705.2). Taxonomy (NCBI): domain Eukaryota; kingdom Metazoa; phylum Chordata; class Mammalia; order Carnivora; family Otariidae; genus Callorhinus; species Callorhinus ursinus. The sequence continues at coordinate 7,758,317 of NW_027397117.1, read as the reverse complement.
TGTACATATTGGCCATCTGTATGTCTTCCTTGGGCAGAGGCATCCTTTTAACACACAAATGAGACCGCATCGCTCCTTTGCTCAGCAACCTGCTATGGCTCCCACCTCACTCAAAGTAAAACGCAAAGTGCTGACAATGGCCTATGAGGCCCTACGTGATCTTCCTTCCCACGCTTATCTCTGTGATGCCACCACCTGCTTCTTTCCCCCTTCACTCACTCCATCCCACGTGGGTCCCCTGGCCTTCTTTTGTTGTCCAATGTATTGTTTTAATTCCTTTCATTTTTTTTAACTTTTCAGAAGTAGATTTGGGTAGATGTGTGATGTACAATCATAACTTAATATTTTCCAAGTTCTCAACTGATTAGTGCAGCCCCATGTATTTAGTAATCTGTCTTTCTCCATGGGTTGAAATGTTGCCTTCATTGTGCCGTTTACTTCCATGATCCAAAAGTCCACATGGACGTGCGTGGCCCCTCAGCTTCCTCCCAGCAAGGTCGCCTGCTCTTCAGGAGAAATCAGGAATGGGGTGTGTGTGTGTGTGTGTGTGTGTGTGTGTGTGCGCGCGCGCGCACACGCGTGCTTGCACGTGCATGCATGTGTGTGTTCTGGACTAGTTGACTTACTCCCTTGTGACTCACTTAGGATTAAGTTTCTGAGTAGAATTCCTAAAGCAATTTTCCTCCTTTTCTGAGCGGCCCTTTTCATTGTGGAGGGCCGGCCTGGGGTCAGTCTGCCTCAGCTGATTTCAGTGTTATTTCTCACACTAGGGCCATTGTGAGGCTTTGAAAATAGTCTTTTCAAAGGTGCAGACTCATTTTGATAGAGAAGCAGCATGTTAAAACAAAATGAGAGAGTTGGCAATTTTGAGGAAATAAATTGCTTCCTATTGATAATGGGATATTTATGCAGCCTGCAGCGGAGAACAATTACTTTCATATCCAGGCTCTTTATCAATGATCAGGACCGCCAAGTGGAGTAGGAAGGAATGTGGCAGGGAGCTGATGGAAAGGCTGCTCTGGGGGAATTCAGTGAGCGAAAGGAGGGACCCTTATCCTTCGCACCCTTTCCCAGGGAAGCTTGGGCTCACGTTGCCTCACATTTCATCTGGCTGCCTTTTCTGAGGTGAGTCTATTTGTGAGGCCGGTGGGAACGAGACTTGGGCCATATTTCTGTGTGTCCTTGCATGGGGGGAAAGGAAAGACATGTTCGATGAGTTAGAATTGAAAGGTTACACAACAAAAGGAATCATTTTCTGGAGTAGAGCCAATTTCTCCAACTCCTACCCTTTGTCATTTTGCCCTGAGTCCCAGGGCCATGGATGATTTGGAAGATGACTTTATGAGAATTTTTGTTGCGGGGGCTGAGCTCCCCAGGCAAAGTGTGCTCCCTGCCACGGGCAGCTAGGAGTCTTCTGGACTCTGTTTTAGGCACGGAACCTGCCTTGGTCGAAGATGCTGCAAAATGGTTGAGTTAGGAGTGGAGAAGTTAAGGTAAACATATGGGACCGTCACTGACCTCTTGTGCTGCTGGGGTCAGCCTGGAAGACTGGTGAATGCCTGTGGCCAGGGGAGGCTGCCTGCTTCTGCGTCCTCCCCAGTCTGTGGCTGAGGTTCTTCCAGATGGGGCGGATGGCAGGCGCAGGTAGCTGGAGGGTTTAGGCCTGCAAGGACTAAAGCTATCTTTCCACAGGTGTCAGGTGTTAAGATTGGTGGGCCCATAGGGTTTACAAAAACAAAGACTTTTTTTTGTTCTTCCAGAAGGTGACATCCCTTGGGGGCTCCAGGAAGGTGGTTGTTGAATAGATGGTGGTACGGAGGTGGGGAGCGTGTGCGGTGTCGCCAGCAGTGAATGGGAGCTAATTGCTCAGTGGAGAAGTAGGAAACAAGACGATCCCACCACCAGAGCCATGATAGAGGAGGGCGTCGATTCAGGGGTGACAGAGAGATCCTAGGACAAGCTCGGGAGGCTGCTGGGGGAGAGTCTGATGTGGTGATGCGGTTAGTACCAGTGAGTCATAACGAGACAGAGGCTGTCCTGGGGGAACCAAGACAGGCACAGGCCAGGGCTTCTCCAAGTGCGGGTCCTGAACAATTCCTGCATAGCGAGAGCAGTTGCGTGAACTGGGGTGTGCGTCAAAAAGAAGAAAGACATAGAATAGGAAATACCAGAGCGTGTCCCACCTAGAAAACGGTGTGTACCATTTTGGGAAGTGTGTGTTTGAAGAGGTAGAAAATGAGGTTTAGGGGTGCAGACTCTGGGACCGGAAGGCCTGGGTTCCGATCACTGTCCTGACACAACCATGTGGTGAAGGGTAATGACAGAATCCTCCTCATGAGCTATTGTGAGGAATAAATGAGCTACTATTCCAGGAGTGCTTAGACCAGCACCCGGTATAGACCGAGCACATAATCAATGTTAGCCATTACACGGTGGTTGGAACCAGAAGAAATTGCTGATATTTGACCATTTGTTACCTATACAAAAGCAATTTTATATGGTTTCAACCTAATATATATACACGCGCGCACACACACGCACCTTCTAAGAGTATGATAGCTACATTATGCATCTGTCATGATGTGCAGTGCATTTCCTACTGTGGGTTGGAATAAAAAGGCTGTGTGCTTTGCTGGCTTCCCCTGGCAAGGGAGAGGATATGAGGCATCAGTTTTCAGTTTTATAGGGTTTTGCTCTGCAGGTGCCCATGACATGCCCTTTTACTATCCTTATTTGTGTCGCCCTTCCCTTCCTTGTCATCTAAGGATGGATGGGTGTGCTGAGCAACCTAGAGCTCAGTAAGCTCCCCTTACTGGAGTGGGTCACACAGAAGAGCCCACCTCAGGTTCAACCCCAGGCCTCCCTCCTTGCTCTTCCTGAGCCCTGCGTGCTGGGCTGCACAGAGCCTTCTCCCTCCGCATGAACCCCCAGAATCAAAACAAAGCTGTACCGCCTTTAACAATAATAATCTTTTCCTCATTAAAAAAGAAAAACAATCAGAACCCCTCGTGTTTTCTTGGGCTTAGATGTTGGTCTTTGGTTATAAAGGTGTTTTCTGCTTCCAGCCTAGGAGAGATGACAGAGGTCAAGGGGAAAGACTTGGCGTCTAGAATGATACCCTGCAAGGGTCGGAGAGAGAATCTGACTTCCAGCCCCTAAGCCGTCCTCCATGTTCCCTTCCCACTGCGGGTTCCGTGCAGACCCCACCTCTTCCCAGTCGGATGTCCTACTTGCTATTCTGCTTTGGTTTCCTGGGACATGGCCCCCAGCGCCTAGAATGGTGCCTGACACACAGTAGGTGCCCAAGAAATATTTGTTGGATTGAGCTGAGCTGAATAATCCGAAGAGAGATTTTCCTTCTCAGGAGAATTCCTAAGACCCCGGGGAGGGGATGGGGTGCGAGCCACTCCTGAGAGGTCGCCACCTTCTCTCCACTTACTTTGCTTCTGGTTTATTTCTGGAACTTGGATCATGTTCTTTTGGCCTCCACATGGGCGCTAAATCCACAAAATGGCTTTGTTTTCTCAGATGTTAATTATTCTCTGATCTCAGGATATTAAGGTTTATAGCACAGGAACAGCATGACTTAATGAAAAATTAATTGTATTGATTATTACCATGTTGTTCACAGATAAATTCCACTCGATTTGCTGCTTGCAATATTGCCTTTCGTGCCAAGTGATCCGGTGCCTACTTTCTGTCTTGGGCGGTTTGACTCTTTTTCGCCTAGAAGGTACTTGGTGCTGTGTGAGAAATGGCTCCTTTCATGCAGAGGCGCCAGACTTGTCCCTCTGAGGCTGTTCGGTCTGCTGGGCCGTGGGAGATGGTCTGTCTCCTCCTGGGACAAACTGCCCAGCATCCTGCCCCAGAAGCAGTCCCAGTCTGGGGTCGGGAGCACAGCTCTCCCCACACTCCCTACTTTTCTTCTCGTGTTCTCGTGTCAGGGGAGCTCTCTTCCCCTCTGAGCCTCAGCTCTGTTGTGTCAGTGGCCCGTGTGTGTGTGTGTGTGTGTTGTGTGTGTGTGTGCGTGCGTGCATGTGCGCACACATGTTCCTGGACACCTCCTTTGGGCCAGGCCTGTGCTGAGTGTGGGGTTTAGTCAAAGTCTGTGACTACCCTGCAAGTCTTTTCAGACAGTATCTGAATTGTCTTCCTCCCCTTGAAGCCCCCCTTTACAATCATCTGGATCTTGAACTTCAGGAACAGAAGCCTCTCTAAGTGATAGCTGGATGAAAGGTGTAACTCATAGGAGATTGGGATTCTGTGCATAAAAATGGTGTGAAATGGAGGGTAGGGTTAATTGATCCTGCCTTCTGGAGAGTGTGATATTGTGATAAAATAGGAAATACATATTTGAACTTCTTTCCTGGTTCTGGAAGCTCCTAAAATCCTTGGAATCTCTGGAGTGGCTAACCAGATGACTGGTGGCTCAGGTCCTTGGATAATTGCAGGATGGGGGCTGGTTGCCAGAAAGACCAAGGTGTGATTAGAGGGTCGGAGCTTTTAGCCCCAGCCCCCAACATCCAGGGAGGGGAGAGGGCTGGAGAATTGAGTTCCATTACCAGTGGCCAGTGATTGCATCAGCCATGCTCACATTGTGGAATCTCCATGAAAACCCTGAATAACAGGGTTCAGAGAGCTTCCAGGCTGGTGAACATATTGAGGTGCTGGAAGAGTTATGTGTCCAGAAAGGGTATGGAAGCTCCACACCCGCTCGGGCCCCTTCCGTACCTTGTCTTGGGCATCTCTTCCATTCGGCTGTTCCTGAGTTGCATCCCTTATAACAAACCAGGAAGTGTTAGTAATAGAGCTTTCCTGAGTTCTGTGCGCCATTCTAGCAAATGATCAAATTCCAGGTGGGTTTGTGGGAACCCCAGACTTTAGAGCCACTGGTCAGTCAGAAGTACAGGTGGCCTGACTTGCGACTTGCGTCTGAGGTGAGGAGAGGTTTGTGGGGCCTGACCCGTGGGGTCTGCACTCACTGTGAGTAGTTATTGTCACGGGTGGATGAAATCGTTGGATGCTGGATTGGTATCCAGAGAGTTGGAGAATTAGTTGGCGTGGGACCCCCCCCCCCAACCCCTGCCAGTTGGTGTCAGAAGTGAGTAGAAATGGATCCTAGTGGGCAACTTGGCAATATGTATGAAGTGCCTTAAAATGTTCCTGCCCTTTGACCCAGGAATTCCTTTCCTGGGATATCATCTTAAGGAAAGGATCATCAAAACCCATGAAAATTTCTGTACAAAGATTTCCATGGCAGCATTATTTAAAAGTAGAAATGATCTGAATATCCCACACTAGGAGTTTGGGGAACTCAGCTGGGCTGCAGGCATAATATGGGACACTATGTAGCCATCAGAAATGATGTTTTAAAGACTAATAAACAACATGGAAGATCGAAATGGTTGTGTGTTAAATGGAAAAAAAAAAGCTGTAGAGAGTGCAGGATCCAAATTTAATTAAGAATATTTGTATGTAAAGGGTTTGAAATAAAATGCTCTAATATATTAAGCATGGTTATTGCTGCCTGGTGGATTAGATGATTTTTTTTTCCTTATACATTTTGGGAGCATTTTTCATTAAGAAGCATACATTAATGTGTAACCTGGGAAGTGTTCCATTCCTGGGCGGGTCCAGCTCTGGTCTTTTGACCCCAGGGGTCAGGGGCAGAACCTCTCAAGACAGAAAACTGCCCTTCCTCTCTCTCTTCACTCAGAATGTCTTTTTGTCTAAAGACCCTCCAGCCATTTTCACCCTCATACATATTCACATCGAATTTTAATGATTTTCCTTTCAGCCCTGCCTAGAACATTCTGTCCAACACGGGGTGCCCCTGGCTGGGATGGGCTTTCATTGTTAGTGTCTGGTCTAATTTGCTTTGTTCTTGTACTGTTGGGGAATTTTCCATCAGCTTAAGCAACCTGGCCTGCCGAAATCCATTCAGCTTTATCTGTGCAAGTATAAAATTTGGGGACAGATAAACTCTCTCCTAGCTCCTAAACCCTTTGAAATGCCCCTAACTTCCTGACTGCCTTGTGCCACCCAATTTTAGGAAAGAAATGATTATTTTTCATGAGCTGGGATACTGAGTCTTTGTCTGATTTCACCACTTAGTAAATTACTGAGATGCTTTTCTTTCTGAATGCCGGCTAGGCAAGGAGTTGGCTTTGCTTTTAAGTTCAGGGTGCCATTTGGGTCATGAGGTAATGAAATTGGCCAGGAGCATGGGGATACCTGCGGTATACAGTATGAGCAGCACATCACTGGCCCACCAGCCGTAAGTGTTGGGCCTTCGATGTCTTTCAACACTGCCTCTTGTCTGCTCCCAGGGTTTACCAGTGACTCAGTGCTCAACTCCGGATTCTAGCCTTAGATCACAGAGGCAGTGATGCTGTCTGGGAGGGATGGTGACCATTGCCAGCTATATCCTTTTGCAAGTGCCTCCCAACAGCAGTCCTTGCCTGCAACCAGGAACCTGAACCCAAAGAGTGCATCACTTTTGCCCCCTTGCACATGCCATGCCCCTGCTGGAAAGCCCTCTTTGTTGCATTGACTATGATCCTCAGCCTCCTTCCAGGCTCTCCTAAGGCTCACCTTGCTTTGTTCAGGACGGATTATGCTCAGAGGCTGAGATTGCCTTTGCCAATAATTTATTTAATCAGGTTCACTGGGGGAATTATAATTTATAATAATATTTCATAAGCCAACAAAGCATATGTCTCCTAATAACCCAGTAAAGAAATAACATACTTCAAGCTAGTGATAGATTAATTATGCTATTGTTCAGGCAGAGAGGAGATGAAAGAAATAAAGCCCAAATTTAGTTGGAGGTGTACCTTTCTATGAGTTGGTTCTCAGTAGGGTCAGTCCTTCCAACTAAAAGTTGGGTATCATTCACTGCTGGGGCACATAGCTAGCAGGTGATGGTACCTGTGTTGGCAGGTAAGGTAGGCTGCTCTGAAGGTTATTACTCCAGGGACTGTTACATGGCTTGCTCCACTGCCTACGAGGAGAAACCTCACCAAGGCAGGAACAGATGTCCCTTCTGTTCTTGAGACTGCGGCATGGTTTAAACACCACCGCTAACCAAGAGTAGCCTGGCCACGGCAGCAGCAAGTGTCTCAAGATCTTTGGAAGGCTATATAGATCAGCGAAGAGTAGCCTCGCCCAGACCAAATACTCTCAAGGAACCGGTCACACCTCTTGGTCCATCATGTGATGGACGCCATTGCCATTACTATGGTGTCAAGGGCGCAATGGTCCTCTCAGCTTCAGGTGCAAGAGTTGGATAAGAAGGTCCTAATATTCAACTTCAAAACAATTTCATCAAAACAAGTCATTCAAAACAAATTCAAACCACAAAACAGCTTTGCCCCAAACAAGCTTGCAAGACATGGATTTGAAATCCTAACACGTCAGTAGGCAACACACCTCCTCCCTGTGTATTTCCGGGTGTTTTCTATTTTGGCTTCTCTCTCCTCTCTCCTGTGCATCCTCTTTTTTTCTCAGGTAAACCTTCCGTCCTTTAAGCCTCCTTTGCGAAACACGACTCCACTTAAACAGATAAATGAACAAAGACATACAGAAATGCCTCCAGGGTTGGGACCCCTCTTAACTGTGACTCTCCTGTGTTCCACTGTAGCGTTCATTACCATCTGAATCTGTGGAAGAAGCCCAATGAACGAGCACTTGTTGAAATGGATGCAGTCACACCTCAAACAGCAGATAACCTAGGAGTGAGGCTCCTTTAGCCCTTTGAAGACAGTACCAAGAAAAAAATCCAGCTTAATAAAGCGTGCTATACAGAGCAGTGGCTGAGCCCCCCCCTGCCCCACCCACCTGACCGTCCCCAGTCAGTGTTATTCAATGCAGAACACTTCTGACCCTGCCTCCTCCCAGCACAAAGGTCCTCCTTGGGGGCCCTGAACTCCTGGCTGTTGGAGCCCTCACCCCTGTGTTCCCTAATTATTGAAAACAGCTAGTTGTATTTGCGGACTGATTGAGTAGAATTAAATTGGAACTCGTTCACACTAAAACCCGCACTGGGATTGAACCAGCGTTTTATAGGCAATTATGGTCATTCTGTTTCCATTTTCCATTCTGGTTGTATACTCAGTATTACTGTCAGCAATAGCTAGTCCCTTATTTCCAAATGCTCACCAAACCTGGCTGCCCGGGTATCTCTCCGCGCCCTGTACTCCATGTGGCTGAAACACCCCTTCCCTTCCCACTCTGAAAACACATGCTTCCTCCTGAATTCTCTCTCAGTTAATGCCATCAGCCCTCAACCCCATCAGGCCAACTAGAAACCCCAGTATCATCCTCAAAGCCCCCTCTCCTAAACCCCGGACACCTGAGCCCTCCCAGCTGACCACCTAGAAAAGACCCTCGGACCCTGCTAGCAACTCCACGTTGCCAAGCTCAGGCTCCTCATCTTCTTGTAGACTCTGTGATGAGGGCTCCCGGTGAGGGCTCTGTGTTCAGCATGGAGTCTCCCTGTCCATCTCCCTCTGGTGCTCCCCACCACTTGCGTTGTCTTTCTGTCTCTCAAATAAATACATAAAATCTTAAAAAAAAAAAAATCTGATCCATTCTTTTCTTTCTTTCTTTCTTTTTTTTTTTTAAATTTATAACCACTGAGGGCTCCATGGCCTACAGCAGGATTTTACAAACTAACTATAAAAAGCCAGAGTGGACCATTTCAGGCCTTGGGGGCCAAACCATCCCTGTCACAACTTCTCAGTTTTATTTGTGTAGTACCAAAGTAGTACCCAGTAGGCAGCAGACATAGTGTGTAAATGATGCGTTCCAAAAACACTTTATTTTCAAAGCAGGTGCTGGGCCAGATTTGGCCATGGGCCATCATTTGCCAACACATGGTCTGCAGGGTACCGCGCGAATGGCTCCCCAAGGCCCTTTGTGATCTTGCCGTCGTGTGCTTCTTCCCCTCATCTCTTAATGTCAAAAGATTCTGGTGTGATCTTTCACAAGAGTTGGCTCTCATATGGAAGGATATCCATGGGTTTTCTGTAGGCTTGTAGATTGCTCTTGTCATTCTCTGCTGTGACCATCCCATCACAACTAGAATATAAGCTTCTTATAGCTTGGAAAGTTTCTTTTGCTACCTAACTGTTCTAGCACGGCATATGGCATGCAATAAGTAAACAGCAACTCTTAGTGAATGAACGGCTGTATTAATCATCTCTAAATATTCATTTGTCTTTCACAGAGCAGGTGGAGATTCTTCTAGATCTCTTTTGTCATTGACTCAGTCCCTGTCCTATTAATTTCTCTGAATAAAGACCTTGAGGTTCCTATCTTGTATTTTCTGGTGCACTTATGTTGGTATTCAATAATTACCTCGCTGAAACACATGTCTCCAGTTTTGCCATTTCTCAATGATGTGTATCAACAAAATGCATCTTGCTCATTAACAGAACCATCGCTTTTTGTGCTTAAAGCCCACATTCTTCCTAAAGACACATTTCTGTAGAGACTAGACAGATTTCGCATCTAACAGGGGCTGAGATAGGAAAAACTGTTGTTCTTCATTGCCGATTGGGAGCTTGCAAATTAGCGCCGTGAATTTCAGCTGATTCTTCAAGGCCAATGAATTCATTAGCCAACGAATATTGACTCTGGCTGGTGTCTGGTTTTCATCTGATGCACACTTTATTGGGGCGGCCTGCCCGATGAATCTGTTCTGTATGATAGCCCTGCCTCTGCCGTTGTTCCTGCCCGAATTGGCCATGTCCCTGGGGTCGTCATGGAACTGAAGCCTGGTTCTTAGGGGGCACCGGGTTGGGATGCAGGTGTTACCAGTGGTGATCTGATGGTTTTGAGAAGACACACTTGCTGGTGTAACGAGAAGTAAATCTCTTGGGCTCTGGAGCAGATTGATTTCTAGTCCAGACCTTGCTTGGCTCCAGAATATCAGGGCGGAGAGGTGCATTCCCCTGTGGGAATGCAGACTTTGTTCTGGGAGATTCCCTATGCAGAGAGCAGATTCCTTTTGCCAGAAGGTGTGTTGTATGACGCTTCCTTTCATAGTCCACAAAATGGTGGTTGGCCGGGCTCTCATCGCCATCACCATGGCCCCTTCTGGAACCTGCAAAGGCCTCTTGCCGGTGGGTGAATTGCCATGCCGGTGTCTGATATGACCATAAAACTGACTTAAAGACCAAAAGCACAGCACGCTTATGTAACTCTGAAGCACCAGGGGCTTTAGCCCAGAGAGGGGATAAATTCCAGCAAAAAGCACACCGCATTACGGGGTTGTTCCTGAAACCTGATCTGTGGTCCTCACTTCCCAAGGATGTGGAGAGTGGCCAGGGCCCCTCCGTGTGCCAGCAGGCTGCCTGTAGCCATAGGCAGGGGGGTCCGGCCTGCTTCTGTGTCTCGCTAGTTTTATGGGCATATTTCTCACACCCTGTTCTGCTATTAAAAATAAAAATAAAACAAGGCACACATCACATGTCTCCGGCTGCAAGACCCATTTCCTTCTAATAAGCTTCTCATTTGCCTGGGCTTTCCCTACCCTGGAAAGATTAAATCTCCAGAGGCTCCCATTATGGATTTCTAGTTTTGTACTTTTTTTCCCCCCTCTCTGTTATTTTGAAAGAAAATGAAGTTAGTGAGCTTTGTCTGCACACACACACACACACACACACACACACACACTCTCTCTCTCTCTCTCTCTCTCTCTCTCTCTCTCTCTCTCTCTATTTGGGAGCCAGGAGCAGAAATTCTGGGCAAACAGAGAAGTGCAGCTTTGTCCCACTTACCTGGGGGCCGCAGAAAACAGAACTCTGAGCTGGTTTGTACCTGCGCTGCGCTGTCTTGGGCTGGAGCAGGGCTGGCCTGCTTACTTACAGCAGATGGCAAACTATGGGGGTGTGAGGCCTCGAGGGATCACGTCCCTTCCCAGCAGGTCAGCTCTGCGGTGGCCTCCATCTGACTCCTGCAGCCCAAGGGTGAGGTGGCTCTAGGAGTAGCCCGGGCAGTGAGGTGGGGGTCGGGAGGCACACCCATCAAGGCCTTTATTTCTAGGCCAAGTTCACACACATTGTCGGCTCAGGCCTCTCTGGGGTGTCCAGTGTAAGGATACAGCCTTGTTCATTTGTGAGATCTAGGGCATATGCAGGGGAATCACAGGAATGAGGCCAGACCCTGTCACCCTGTCAACAGAAGGGGATTGCCCTGTCAGAGTGATCGAAACAGCCAGGGAGCTCAGGATTGAGTCAGAGGGATGGCGAGTAGAGATGTGCCTCGGGAAAGGAGAACAAGGGGCCGAGCTCAGCGTGCAGCCGGCAATCCAGGTGGCCCACCTAAGACCCTGGCCTCTTCTTTGACTCCAGGCCAGGCCCCTGTCATCATCTGACATTTCCTACTATTGCATGGTTCATGCCAGCTCTGAAGTAGAGCCCCATTAGAGAGGCTAGACGGAGAGCCAACCCAACCCATTTTTCAGATGGGGCAATCGAGACTGAGGGAGAAGCCTGCCCCGGGTGTAGGGCAGGGCCGGACTGACCTCCTTGTGGGCTGACTCCCACCTTGGGAGACCCCGCATCTGCATCCTCCTGCTCTCGGCATCTGGGCTCAGGCCACATGAGGCCGTGGTCTCCGCCCCGCTGTCCTTGAGTGTTGTGTGCCATGACCTCATGCTGAGCAGTGACTCTAAGCTCTTTCCGGGCCACCTGGGATTTGGTAGGAAAACATATGTCTGCCTGAGGGAATCTTGGGCAAGTTTCATGGGCGAGAAAAGCCTAAAAGTGCAGACAAACCCCTTGATTCAGAATTTGGACCAGACTGAAATTTTTTCTTTATCCTCAATGGAAAAAAGAGGGGTGTTTGAACAGTAGATTAATAGGGTATGAAAGAGAACACAGGCTTCCTGTTCTTCTCTTAAATACGTTAACAATGTCCACAGATCCCCAGAAAAGGTCTGGAAGGACCTTAGGGATCCTCGTGGCCAGCGCAGCTCATTTTACACATGAACAATCTGAGGCCTCAGGGTTTGGCTGCAGACCTAATTAGCTAATGCGCCTGGCCAGGAGCCTAAGGTCCCGGCTCACAGGCTGGTCTTCTGTCTGCTGGAGCCCACACTTATTCTCAGAAAGCACTGAACGTGCAGAATTAGTATTAATAGTGAATTTGCAGTCTGTGTAATGCCTCCTTCAAGGTGTCGGTGGGAATACAAAGATGAATGAAGTGTATGAAGAGATGATTTCTGATACACGCAAGATACATACAAGAGATGCATGATTTCTGCCCCAACCATCGTATCTTTAGATGGGATGGGCTGACATCATGAGAAAGGAACGAATGAACCACTGAACAGGAGCAGAAAGGGAGAGAACGTTGGCCATGGTGGGCAAAGACATTTTTGTGGAACCCATGGTTCCTGACTCAGCCTTGAAGGACCGACAGGATTTGGGCAGCTAAAGAGGAAGGCAAGGCATTCCAGGTGGAAATCCTGGGGTGGGAGAGGGCAGCAGTCTGAAAATCGGGCCCCAGAGGAATCAGGTCCTCAACCTTGGAACCTGTAAATATTTCCTTGGAAAAAAAAAAAAAGGCTTTTGCAGATGTTAAGTTGAGGGTCTTGAGATGGAGAGCTTATCCTGGGTTATCTGGGTGGGTCCTAAATGCCATCACAAGTGTCCTTAGAAGTGGAAGGCAGAGGAAGATCACAGACAGAAGAGGAAAAGGGCAGCGCCTGGGTGGCTCAGTCGGTTAGGCGTCTGCCTTCAGCTTGGGTCCTGATCCCAGGGTCCTGGGATCGAGCCCCGCATCGGGCTCCTTGCTCGGTGGGAAGCCTGCTTCTCCCTCTCCCTCTGCCTGCCGCTCCCCCTGCTTGTGCTCTCTCTCTATCAAATAAATAAAATCTTTATTTAAAAAAAAAAAAAAGAGGAAAAGGCGATGTGGCCATGGAGGCAGAGATTGGAGGGACCTGGCCACAAACTAAGGAATGTCGGCAGCCAGCCACCCAAAGCTGGAAGAGGCAAGGGACAGATTCTGCCCTAGGAGAGCACAGCCCTGTCCCCACCTTGATTTTGGTCCAGTGATCCTGATTTCGTACCTCGGCTTCCAGATTGTGAGAGAAGAAATTTCTGTTGTTGGGCACCTGGGTGGCTCAGTTGGTTATGTGTCTGCCTTGGGCTCAGGTCATGATCCCAGGGTCCTGGGATCGAGCCCCATGTCGGGCTCCCTGCTCCACAGGGGGTCTGCTTCTCCCTCTCCCTCTGCTGCTCCCCCTGCTTGCACTCTTTCTCTCTCTCTCTCCATCAAATAAATAAATAACATCTTAAAAAAAAAAAGAAATTTCTGTTGTTTTTAGCCACAACGTTTGTAGTGATTTGTTACAGCAGCCCCAGGAAATTCGTACAAATGGGAAGGGGCCAGAGCTTGTTTGGGTAAGGGTGTGGTTCCAGGTGTTGTCATGGAGCATAGTCAGCTATTTCAAGAAGCAGTAGGTAAACGGGTTAGGGCCAGTGTCTTGGGTTCGTTTCAAGAGTTTCTGTCAGTTTCCGCATGAGTCTTTCCTTCCTAACTGGAGTGTAGGACTCTGGAGAACGGTGGTGCCCCTGGGTAACATGTTGTTGGTTCTCTGACGTACTTACTTCCATGCTCCTCAGGTACGGACAGCCAATTCTTTTTTTTTTTTTTTTTTTAAGATTTTATTTATTTGAAAGAGGGAACACAAGCAGAGGGAGAGAGAGGAAGAAGCAGGCTTCCTGCTGAGCAAGGAGCCCGATGTGGGGCTCGATCCCAGGACCCTGGGGTCATGACCTGAGCCAAAGGCAGCTGCTTGACCGACTGAGCCACCCAGGCGTCCTGGACAGCCAATTCTTGCTGAACAGCGTGGTGAATGTTGGCAGTGACCATACCTGCTTGCGCTGGGTTTATCGATGAAAAGTCAAAGCTAGCCAAGTCTGGTGCCCAGACACCACTGATGAACCTGTCATTTTCAGACTCTGATCTCGAATTCTCCACGCCACGCCTCGTGGCAGTGTGATGTGTTAATGCTCAGCCAACCCAGGACCGACAGGCCACGCGGGCTCTGGAGGGAGGGGTTCTGGGCCGAAGGCAGAACAACTCAGGCTGGGGTCAGAGGATGGGCGATCACCTGCCGAGTGGGATGGCCTTATTGATATCAGACCCTCTGCTGGCCCGGAGAGAATGTGATTAAAGATGCCTTTTTTCGAAGAGAATGTGATTAAAGATGCCTTTTTTGGGCTTTTATGACACTCTTATCGATCTGAGGTTGTTTATAGCTGTAAAATAGCTGTAAATTAGAGGATGAAATAAAAACAGCAGGATAGTAACTCCTGTCTTCCTACGGGGTTAAAAAAAAGCCTTCTGTACAGCTCCACCTGCTGCAGGGGGCTGACACACGAGCCTGCGGAGGGGAATCTCGTTCTTGTTTCCCGCAAACGAAGAGCCCAGGTTAAGAGGCAGCGCTGTCCTCAAGGCTGAAACCTAACCTGCTCGTTCCTGCCCAGGAAGTGTCTTCAGCGAACACATCTCCACTGGGAGCACTGTCGAATTGTGCGGCGACCGTGGTGTTTTAAGGATGCTTGGGGCTGGTTTTCTTTTTTCCTTTTCCCCTTCTCTTCCTTTCCTTGTTTTTCATTCCCCTTTCTTCCTTTTGTCCCTCTTTTGGCCGCTCTTTTATCTGATTAAAGGGTTCTGACATATTAGTATTTGTAAGGCCGTTAGGAGTGTTCAGTAGAGGATCACTGGTAATTTCAATGCAACAGACCAAGCCATGTGACCATCGGACTTTGTTTGCTTTCCCCTTGTAGAGATCCGAGAGGCCTTTCGGGTTCTGGACCGAGATGGGAATGGCTTCATCTCCAAGCAGGAGCTAGGAATGGCCATGCGTTCTTTGGGGTACATGCCGAGTGAGGTGGAGCTGGCCATCATCATGCAGCGCCTGGACATGGACGGTGAGCCCCGGGCGCACAGCGTGTCCCCCAGGATGAGCCCCGGCTCATCAGTGAGAACTTGGCTTTAAAGGGCCTTGCACTTGGGGTCAAAAGGCTTGGGGTCATGTCTTGGTTTACATTTGAGGGCTAGATCAAGGGTGTTCCAACAACACTCCGTGCAGTCCCTGCGGCCTGCAAAGGTGGTTCTGGGGCCACCGGAGGGAACAGGGTGAGGGAGGCGGCCTGGCTGCTG
This sequence comes from Callorhinus ursinus, assembly GCF_003265705.2. Taxonomy (NCBI): domain Eukaryota; kingdom Metazoa; phylum Chordata; class Mammalia; order Carnivora; family Otariidae; genus Callorhinus; species Callorhinus ursinus. The sequence goes on along the minus strand of NW_027397117.1, from coordinate 7,743,137 downwards.
GAACAGCCATCACAGATCTTTCCACCTCTCCTCCCTCCCTGTTTCAATAGCTTTACAGAGATAGAGTGCACATGCCATAAAACTCACCCATTTAAACGGTGTGATTCAGTGGCGTTTAGTGGATTCACAGATTGGGGTAACCATGCTGTAATCAATTTTAGAGCATTGTCACCACTCCAAAAAGAAACGCGACCTTTCAGCTGCCACCTCGTGTCCCTCTCTCCCCCAAGCCCTAGGCAACCACTAATCTACTTTCTGTTTCTTTGGATTTGCCTCTCTCTGGACATTTCATATAAGATGGAATCCTATAATGTGTGGTCCTTTGTGACTGGCTGCTTTTACCTAGCATAATGTTTGCAAGGTTTACCCACATTATAGCATGTATTTGTACTTTTTTTTTTATGGCCAAATCATATGCCATTGTATGGGTATAATAACAGTTTCTTTTCTCTCTGTTTCACTTACTGGGTTTCTATATACAGCCTCCCTGGGAAAAAGGGTTTCACTGTATTTTAAAAGTTCTAAAAAGTGACACGTGACATCTTTAAGGTTCTTTCCTGTTCCAAAACCCTGAGGCTATCCCAAACCAGTTGTGACCCTCCTGACATTTAGATTCTGCCTTGGCTGAAGGTCCAAGAAAAAGCCTTCTTCTTCTTCTTCTTTTTTTTTTTTTTTCAACACACACACACCCCCTTCTGAAAAGCAGCTCAATCCCAGGCCTAAGGGGGGTCCAGAGTGGTGGGCATTGGGACTCTCACGTAGAGCATGAAGTATACAAGGAAAAAGCAGGAAGAAGAGCATGGGGTCAGGAAGTCCCTTGGAGGAAAAGACCATGGTAGGGAGATGTTTGCTTGGCCTGCAGCTGATTGGAAGAACCAGCTCTCTCCTGTTAGCTTGCTGGAATTGCTGGAAGGATGATAATAAGGGTGACCATATGGTGAACGAACTTCAGCACCAGCCACCAAGTGCAGCTGTGGACATTTATTTTCTGGTTCAGGGAAGGGATGTTTCATCAGGGGTGTTCAGTGGTATAAGCAGCCCAGCCTTGTCCTTACAACTCTGATTGATTGTGACTCACCATGTCTTTGCAGGACTGATTTGACCTTGCTTTATATTTAGCTGCTTGCTTTAGATATTTCTGAAAAGCTGGAGCAAAGCGCATATCATATAGCAAAATCTGTTTTCCATTGACCCCCATCATCATTTCGGAGATACATTTCCAGAAAAAGTTTCCTCCTTAAAATGATAGAAATCTTAAGCTACACTTCCGTTTTTGGAACGAAGATTCTGTGCTTTTGATTCTCTGCCCACAACTCCTTATAACAAAACCTAGTCGAATGGACTACAAGCAAAAGTGGAATTAGCAACATTTAATAAAAACGAGCCAGCCCTATTGTGGGCGAGTTACTCCTCTGAAGGGTCTTCATCAAAGTCCATCTGACTTCTTTGCGTAAGTCCGTCCGACTTCTTTGCGAATTCACTTGTTGGGTCTCAGCTCACAGGGAGTTTTTACATTGTTGCAAATCCTCCCTGAGTCCATGAGGTCTTGGAGGCCCAGGGGTTCTTGTGTGTCCCGGGTGTGCAAGGGACCCATTGGGACTCGGGCAGAGCTCCATATGGGATTCAGTTTAAGAGCTTCCAAAATTCTGCCCATTTATTTACAACTTGCATACTCAGCTACCAATGCCAAAGGCAGAACTTACCAGAACTTAAAAGGACTAAGCGGTTTTCTTGTAGAGAACTTCTATTCATCCCTTTAACAAAAGCTCAGGTTTAAAAAAAAAAAAAAAAAAAGCTGAGGTCATCAGCTGCTTCATGGTGATGAAATCAGGTCAAAACACCTTTCTTTACTTTTGAAGCACAGCTTCTTTGAGGTTTTGTTTTGTTGCTTACAAAAGATTTAATGCAGCAACATGAAGACAGAACAGTGATGTACGTAGAAGGAATTGCTCCACCAGTTTATTAATTGCCTGAGTGTTAAAGAGCTAAGTGAAAGATGCCCAGTCTGAGGCTGAAATGTGTGTCTTTAAGAGTTCTGTGAATGAGGCTGGTAAGTGGGATTTCTGGGGTACTGCATTCCGGTTATGGATGGACTGTGTCTCATGTCCTTTGCTTAATGGGCCTTTTGAGCTTCTGTTAAAAAAAAAAAAAAAAGGTCCTAATTATATCCTTCCTTTCTAGCTTCTGTAACTGGGGGTTCTCCACAGAGATTCGGCCTTACTGAATTAAGCTATTCTTTGGCATGAAACTTGTGGAATGGCAGACACTTTTTTTGGGATACTGCTCAAAAAATGGGGTGTTTGGGCTGGAGCTTGGGGTTCTTAGCTGTAGGCTGATGGTGCCTCCGGGCTCATAGACCCTGGTGTCCGGGGGACAGCAGGAGATGGAGCAGTGCCTCTGTCCACCCCAGCTGGCTGTGATTAGGAGCAGGTCTGGCCCACACACCGACCTTCTCTTTCTGGGGTCCCTGCCAGTTTGCCCGACGGTGAGGTCATCCCTTTGGCATGAGGGATTTAGCCTGAGTGTGTCTGTGCAACTGAAGTTGACACATGAGGCTTTCATTAGGTGGTTCCTTGGGAGTGGGGTGCCTTGCCGCCTCAGCATGTAATAGTAACCTGCCTGGATTAGGGAGCTCGGCAGGATTTCCTGGACACGGAGCCTGCAGGAGCCAGACAGTTCCAGTCTGTGTGTGGAGCTGGTTTTCCGGAGGACACAGTGCGAGGCAGGCTATAGGGTCTGGGATTGCTCTCTTGGCCTGTGGCCAATTTGCCTTAAGTGCTGGGACTCTGTATGCGTGTGTGCGTTTGTGTGCTCTTGTGTGCACACACACACACACATACACATGTGCTGATGGGCAGATCTGCTCGGAGTTAAATAAACAGAAAACCAGAATTTGTGCCCGATGCCCATTGCTTCCTCTTTGGCCCTTGGCGGCAAAGGTTCTTTCTTGTAACTTTTAACTCAATTGCACACTCCCTGGTGCTCGCGGTTCTTCTCCCCTTTCCAGCCTCTGCAGCTGAGATGACTTATGCCCTAGCACCAGGAGGGAGCCAGGATTTACCTTTCCTGGGTGCTTTTTGCCAGGATCTCACCTTCAGCCCAGAATCTGGACGCCTGTAGCCTTCTCCATCAGGCTCGTCGGGAATCGACTTTACTCCAATGCATCGCAGTCCTAGTTAGGTACCATCCTTGGAAGAATGGACAAAATAGCTGCCCAAAAGTGTCTGTGAAGCTGACATCTTTCAGAGAAGTGGGTTGAGAAAGGCTGCTTGCAAAGGACTGTGGGCTCTGCCACGTCCCGTCCACTCCCCTCACCTCTGTGTTTCCCACAGCAGCCCCGGGGACCCCCAGAGCTTCCAGCCTCCTTCACTGGGGAATAAGGCCTTGGGATCTTCAAGATCCAGCAGCTATTTTTGACTGCTTTCCAGCTTTTAATAGTTTCGCCGACCACACCACTGTCGCCAGCAGCTAGCTTTGCAAATAGTTTCCCAAAACACTCAAACCAGGAGACATTCTCAGCAGCTCGTGGCCTTTGCGAGGGCCCCAGTGACAGGTGCTCATGCTATCCTCTCCCCCTACAAATTCCCCTCAGGGATCCCGCACTTACCCAGCAGACGTCCCTCATTGAAACAAAGGCAGACCCTGCCTTCTTCCTCCTCAAATTCCTTTCTGCCCCTCAAAGGTGCAGAATCTCATGAGATCCTAGCAAATGTGGGGTTTCGAAATGACTTCCTACCTCTGAAGAGGTTCGTGGTTTGTTTTCAGACCCAGCTCCATGTCGAGAGTGAGTTGGACTCCGTTTAGTTCGATTTTTGAAAGAATTTATCTGACGGCCACTGTGTGTGAACTTGCTTATTTCTGTGGTCGGCAAGATTCACTTTTGGCTCGTTTTGAGACAAGCTACTGAACCGCAAAGAACAAAACTGTGGCCAAAGTCACACAGGAGAGTTAGCAATGCCCTTGCTGTCAGCCAACCTGTTCATTACAGGGATATCCTTTGCTGATGTGTCCCAGTTGGGACCTCTCTGTTATCATTCGTGACCTCCTAGAAGACAAAAAGTACCAGCTTAATTCAGAGGAGCGCTCACTTCTGCCCCACATTCATCCACGTCCGGGTCCTGATTGGGAGGCTCTGGGACAGCCATCGGTCTGTTTTGGGAGCTGGGACGCAGGCTTCTTTCCCGTGTGTGAGGGAAGATGCTTGTCCACAGGCTGCATGAATGGAAACGCCTGGTATGAGGTGGAAGCTGTTGGGGCCATAAGCAGAGGGTCCCAAACCTGGTGCACGTCGGACCACATCCAGCGGGTGTGCTTAAAACAACAACAACAACAAAAAACAGAGCAGTAGAATCAGAAACCACAGGGTGGTGCCTGGAAGCCTGCATCCTGTAACAGTCTCATCAAGTTACGTACAGCAGTGTGTCCATTCATGTAACTGGGGGACCTTTGGCTGAAAGAAAAATCTAAAGCTTGAGAGAAGTCTTCAAGCCTGTGGATATTTGTATGAGCAAGAAGGTCTGAGTAAGAAGTAAATGCCTCTAAGGCAGAGAAGGAGCTTTTCCTTTGGGAATTTGATAAAGCAAGAGGACAGTCTGTGGTCAGTCAGCCCTGCCTGAAAGCAAAGAGGCCTTCCCAGTCAGAGCTCATACCTACATAGATGCCCCAGCTTTCTCCCTCCTCCATTTCTGGGACCTGCAGAATAGGCATCACCTCAGAGTTTGCTTAAAATCCACCCCAGACCTGCTGATTCTGAGCCTGCATTTTTTTTTTTTTTTTAGGGTTTTATTTATTTGTCAGAGAGAGAGAAAGAGCGAGCACAAGCAGGGGGAGCAGCGGAGGGAGAGAGAGAAGCAGACTCCCCGTTGAGCAGGGAGCTGGATGTGGGACTTGATCCCAGGACCCACTCTGAGCCTGCATTTTAACGAAAGTCCCAGGTGGTTCATAGACATGGGGAAATTTGAGGAGTGCTAGTCTAGGGCACACTTTGAGAAGGAGGAAGCCAACCCAACCATGTTTCCTCATTTGAGGATCTCTTCGCAGAGTGCAGCCCCTTCCTAGTCCCCTGCCGGAAACTCAATGTGCAGGATTTGAAATTTACAAAGCCCAAGTCCTGTTGGAGGTCAGTTACAGGGATGTATCCAAATATTTGCATTTGTGAATAAGCATAAATTGCATTAAACTAATATACATTTCACTCTGTGTTAGTGAATTATTGCTGAATTTATTTTGATCTTGCTGTGCTAAGTCTTAACTGGGTAATGATAATAACGACCAACATTTATGTCATGCTCACCATGCCCCCAATAACAGTAGAATAGCAGTAATACTCGTAATACTCGCTAATACGTGCAGAGTCTTCACCGTGGGCCACACTCTGTTCCAGGCACTTTATTTATTAACTTATTTGTCCTCATATCAGCCATAAGTACTGAGTAGTCTGATTCTCATTTTGTAGGTGAGAAAAATGACGTACAGAGGTTTCACGTTACTTGCCCAGTTCATGCTGCTAGTAAAAGCCATATGAATCAAGATCTTAACCACATATCTTTTTTTATTTTTATTTTTTTAAAGATTTTATCTATTTATTTGATAGAAAGAGAGAGCCCATGTAGGCAGAGGAAGAAGCAGGCTCCCCGCTGAGCAAGGAGCCCCGATGTGGGGCTCGATCCCAGGACCCTGGCATCATGACCTGAGCTGAAGGCAGACGCTTAACTGACTGAGCCACCCCGGGTGCCCCCTTAACTACATATCTTGTAGATACATTCTTCTTTTTGTGATTTTAGTAGGTACCGGTCACTTACGGTGACAACAGGACATTGAAGCAGTGACTGAACAGAGCACACATACACATGCACATACTCGAGAATCATGACATTACCTAGGTATTTTGAACCTATATGTGAATATATTGATTACCAATTCCCGCTCCAAATCGTCTCCTGCTGTCACCTTTGGCTGGATGATAAAATCCAGCCACTCCTTAGGTTACACTTGTATGAGTCAAGCCTGACCCTAGAACAAAATCTGTGAATTAAAGATGGTGTCTTTGGGTTTCTTGTTGCTTTAATGAGGGGAATTGTATTTAGGTCCTCTTGGGATATATAGTGGTGGTGGATGTTCATGAAAAATCTACTCCAACGTTCCCGTCTCCTGAAACAATTCCTTCTTCTGTGTTAACCCAGGAAAAGTCCACCACCTTAATCTTATTGACAGTTGGCCACACTGATGAATCCCAAGTTCCAGCTAAGACCAAACTGTTTGAGCCACTTCTAGCGACTCAAGCCAGCGTTCATAATAAAAACAATTTCTGGTATGAGTACCCATTTCAGTAAGAGCCTCCTCAGCCGATATTATATTCTGTCTCCCTTGTTTTAACACCCTGGAATCCGTGGCTACACCTGTCCCCTGGGGTTACACTGATAGAAATTAGCAGCATCTCACCTCTCTGCTAGCAGACTTGAAACTCCTGGGATGTCCTGATCTGATCATAATCATGGGTGTAAAGGCAGCAAAATGTGGTGGGAGTAGATCTTGAAAATAGTAGATCTTGAAAATAGGGAGTAGATCTTGAAAACAGCTTCAAAGAAGCTGCCTCAGCTGTTTCTTCCAGGTCTTCAAGCTGGTCTTGGCTCAGCTCAGGGAGATATCAGAGAGGGCGCGAGGGAGACTTGGGCATTCTGTTTTCTGAATCCACCCAGAGGTCCCCCTTCCAAGTCACAGGTCCCACTCCTTTCCAATCAGTGTGCTAAATTTTATATCAGAGATCTGGGGAGTCTGTGACCTCAGCTTACCACTCTGCAGACCACACAATTAAACTTGGGGCCTTCCTTGCAGTTATAGGAAGTGAGTGATAATTTGGGGCCAACCTGAAAACACCCTTGTTCTCTGTGACCGGAGCTGAGAGTTTCATGGCCTGAGCTTGTCTGTCCATCTGTTCTTCCTTCCTTCTTTCTTCCTTCCTTTTTTTAAAGATTTTATTTCTTTATGAGGGAGATAGAACAGGCAGGAGTGGGGAGAAAGCGGCGAGGGAGAAGCAGACTCTCCACTGAGCAGGGAGCCCAACACTGGGCTCAATCCCAGGATCCTGGGACCATGACCTGAGCTGAAGGCAGGTGTTTAACCGACTGAGCCATCCAGGCGCCCCTTGTTTTCTCTTGCAAGGGCACTCAGAAGCAACTATCCACACCCCCCCCCCCGAGTCCTTGTAGTCATTGTTGCTACCGTAAAGGTCAAACATTGGAGCTACATGGGTCTTTAGAAACCTTGCTTTTGATAATTATTTTATCCAAAAGAAACCACAGGTGACATTTAATTAATTATGATGCCAATCATGCCAAGGATACCAGTATCCCATTTTTCACTGGCAAGAAGGTCAACACTTCTATTCTTAAAGAACAGTGACAAGCAAACCACTTAGGAAGGTGGTTTGCTCCTGGTACCCCACACTGTATCATGAAAACAGAAACCATGCTGGTTTCCTAGAAGCAAGAGTGTTATCTGGCGCACAAGAACCTGCTTACAATCCTTCATACATAAACAACATTTCTCTTAGGCTAGGTTTACCAAAAGGAATACGTGAGAGGGCCTGTCTCAGGACACCCTGACCAGTATAGAGTATTATTTAACAAGTCGTTACTAATATGATTGATGAAAAATGGCGGCCCATTTTACTCTTTTTGTTTTATCTCATAAGTGAGATGATACATTTTTTCATAGGTTGATTGGGTTTTTCCTTTTGAGGATTGCCTGTTTTTGGGGGGTGGGAGTGGAATCAGTTTCAGTAAGGAGAGGCTAATTTGTGCGGACATAATAAATAAATCCCCCAAATACCAATGGCTTCATGTCACAAAATAAAAGTTATCACTCATGGGATATGTCCATTGTGAGTTGGCTGGGTGTTTCTTCTTTGTCATCCTCACTCAAGAGTTCCGGCAGAGGGAGGCTTCTGTCTGTTTCCAGCATAGCTGTAGTGAGGGAAAGAGACCAAGTGGACCACATAGTGATTCCTGAAGTTTTTGGTCACTTCTGTTCACTTTCTCATTAGCTAAAGCAAGTCGGATGGCTGTGCCTAAGATCAAGGGGCTTGGGGAAGTAGAATCCACCTACATGCCCAGAAGGGAATGAACTGGAAATTATTTGCTGAACAACACTCACGATGATCTAAGGACCTGGGGCTTTTCTTTTTCTTTTTTATCAGAGTGTTACATTTATTGTAAAATATTTATCTCAGGGAAAACTTCTAGAAATTCTATAAATAGGGGCAGAAATGATTGTCATGGAGATTTTACACAATCCTTTCGGAATGCAAGTAGACAAAACTAAGTAGCAATTTGAATGACACTGAATATGTGTGTATATGAGTATGTGTAGGTGTGCCTGTGTAATATAAATTTTGTGTTCCAAAAAAGAGAATATCCTTCTTTTTTTTTTTTTTTAAAGACTTTATTTATTTATTTGAGAGAGAGAGAATGAGAGATAGAGAGCACGAGAGGGAAGAGGGTCAGAGGGAGAAGCAGACTCCCTGCCGAGCAGGGAGCCCGATGTGGGACTCGATCCCGGGACTCCAGGATCATGACCTGAGCCGAAGGCAGTCGCTTAACCAACTGAGCCACCCAGGCGCCCAAGAGAATATCCTTCTTTTTAGAGCAATTCTTGAACATTAACAAAACTTAGCTAGGTATTAGACCACAAGACCACCTAACTAAATTCCAAAGGACAAACATTATATGCACATCCTTTGGCTATAATGCGATAAACCAGAAATTAATAAAAGTTTGAGTAAGGATCCCACCCACTTGGAATCTAAAAATTAAAAACCAAAAACCTTTCAATTTAATGAATAATTCCAAGATTCTTGGGAAAAAAAAATGCAATCAATTGACAAATATAGCATATTTAATGGAGAATTAAATAGAGCTGCCACTAAAATAAACTGGAAATGAAAAAATATGGGAGATTTAAAAAGGAATACTTAATACAGTTTTGTAAAAATACATTTGAACATCTACATGGAATGGAGATTTTTTTTCTGGAAAATAATGCATTATTGAAATGGATTCAAGCCCAAGTAAGGAGTCTAAATCGGAAGTTGTATACTTGCAGCCTTCCCAGCCAAATACAGCTTACAGCCCTGTTTTATTGGGCTCACACCTCATTTTATAAAGCAGAAAATCTCATATTAAAAATATGCACTTCTCTCTCCTCTTAAAATCCAGGAGAATTTAACAAGACTAGACCTGAACTCCTTCACTACAGTAATTTGGTGGACTTGAGTAGCTGTCTTCTCTAGGCAGGGCAAATCCCACCGTCTCCACTGTTCCTTACTGTCTTAAACATGCCTGCCCCCTTTTGATGGGCTAGCTTGGTCCCTGTGGACTTTGGAGTGTGGCAGTCTGCCTGAATTCCGGACCAGGGAATGATGAGGGGATCTTCCACTGCTATGGCGATTCATTCTTCTTTTCCTTTAGTTGTTGTTGTTGTTGTTGCTGGTTTTTTTTTTTTTTTAGGGTTTTATTTATTTATTTGAGAGAGAGAGAGAGAGAGAGGGAGAGCACAAGCAGGGGGAGGGGTAGAAGGAGAGGGAAGCAAGCAGACTCCCTGCTGAGCAGAGAGCCTGACGTGGGGCTCGATCCCAGAACCCTGAGATCATGACCCGAGCAGAAGTCAGATGCTCAACTGACTGAGCCACCAGGTGCCCATCCTTTCCTTTAGTTTTAATTCTGCATTTTGGGGTTTGTGTTATTTTCCTGTGCTTTTTTTTCTGTTTTGCTTATTGTCCTTTCCAGCAACTTCAGTAGACTACTTGCTTTATTTTAATTTTTTATTATTTAATAATTAAGGCAACTAAGACGGGAAATTTGCCACTGAGAAGAGCGTTAGTCACGTCTTTTGTCTTTTGGTCATTTTGTTGTTTCACTGTTTGCTTTACAATATTTTATCGTATATTTTCATTCCCTTTGCTTCTCTGCAGATTTTTTAGGAAAGTGTTTTATAATTTCCAAGTCGCTGGAATTTTAAGTTTACGTTGAAATTTTCTATTATTTTTATTACATTGTGGAAAGTAAACGTGATCTGCTATTTGGGAGGATTTTCTTTGTAACCGAGAATATGCACTTTTATGAAGGTATCTATAGTATGAGGCTTTTATATATGCATAGAAGTTACCTTCATATTACCTGTATTTCCTCCATCTGTATTTTTGGTTATTTTATCTGAGATAAGTTACTTTGATGTGTTGAATTCTCCTACTGCTGTTGCCATGCTTCCTTGGTTTACTTCCAATGATTTTTATTTCAATTTTCTATATTCTGTCTGCCCTCATAGTAGCTTTTATCTTTTATCAGTATAAAAGTTCTTTAGATGCCTTTGAGTTATACTTTTGCTTTCTGTTAATTTTTGCCACATAACCTTTTTGCCCATGTTTGGGTAACATTTATTGTTAAGTGCGGTCATTGGGGGACATTCACCATTATACAGCTTCTTCCAGGAACATAGTCTGGTGCCCTTTCTGGGAGAAATTTTTACACAACATATGCCATGCTGTTTTAATTTTTAATTATTCTGAGAGCCTTTTTATGGGCAAGCTTAACCTATCATTTATTTCAGAACTTTTACGTTGGGTCTTAATTCTGTCATTTTGTGTTATGCTGGTTTCCATGTGTATTATTTGTCTTTCTAAACTACAACGGGTTTTTTAAATTGAGGTATATCTGGCATACAACATTATATTAGTTCCACATGTACAACATAATGATTCGATATTTGTATATGTTGTGAAATGATGACGGCAATAGATCCAGTTAACATCCGTCACCATACATCATTTTAATTTTATTTTCTTGTGATCAGAACTTTTTAAATCTACTTTCATAGAAACTTTAGATTATGTAACACAGTGTTATTAACTCTGGTCACAATCCTGTACATTGTATCTCCATGACTTATTTATTTTATAACTGAAAGTGTGTAACTTTAACCCCCTTCACCCATTTCACCCAGCTCCCCATCCCCCACCTTTGGCAACCACCACCAGTCTGTTATCTGGATAGATTGATCTGTCTGTCTGTCTGTCTATCTGTCTACCTACCTATCTGCTATCCGTCCGTCTGTCCATCCATCCATCCATCCATCCACCCACACATACACACCACATTTTCTTTATCCATTCATCCATTTGGGGGGACGTTTGGGTTGTTTCCATGTCTTGACTGTTCTACATAATGCTGCAGTGAACAGGGAGGTGCATATATCTCTTCAAGTTAGTGTTTTCATTGTCTTCAGATAAATACCCAGACGTGGGATTGCTGAATCATATGGTAGCTCTATTTAAATTTTTCAAGGAGGGGCGCCATGCTGGCTCAGTCCATTAAGCGTCTGCCTTCGGCTCAGGTCATGATCCCAGGGTCCTGGGATCAAGCCCCGCATCGGGCTCCCTGCTCAGTGAGGAACCTGCTTCTCCCTCTGCCTCTGCCTGCCGCTCCCCCCCGGCTTGGGATCTCTCACTCTCCCTCTCTCTCAGATGAATGAATGAATGAACGAATGAATCTATCTTATCTGTCTTTCTTTAAATTTTTTGAGGAAACTCCGTACTGTTTTCCATAATGGCTGCACCATTTACAAGCCAGCTAACAGTGCATGAAGGTCCCTTTGCTCCACATCCTCACCAACACTTGTTATTTTATTGGTAATGGCCATGTTAGCAGGTGTGAGGTGCTGATTCACTGTGCTTTTGATTTGTATTCCCCTGACAGTTAGTGATGTTGAGCACCTTTTCATGTACTTGTTGGCCATCTGTAGGTCTTCTTTGAAAAAAATACCTGTTAAGATCCTCTGTCCATGTTTGAATTGGATTGTTTGGGTTTTTGCTGTTGAGTTGCATGAGTTCTTTTTATATTTTGGAATATTAACTCCTTATCAGATATACGATTTGCAAATATTTTCTCCCATGTGGTCAGTTGCCTTTTCCTTTTATGGATAGTTTCCTTTGCTGTGCACAAAGGTTGTTTTTTTTTTTTTCTTTAAATATTCTCGCAGTTGTGTGGGAGGCAGATATCCTCCTTTCCCCTTTTCTAGTGATGTCCGAAAAGGTCTGGTGAATTTATCTCTAACGTCAGTTACAAATTAATAACAGTCTTTTTTACAGAAGGTGAGAAATTAAATGTTTACCCCCTTTGTCTTTTCTAGTCTTTGTTAATTTCAATATATGGTAATTATAAGTGTACTTCCCTTCCTTTTATTTTTATAATTTTCATTATTTTCAGTTTTAAAAAATATTATCAGTTTTATGACCATTTTGAAACAATTATTTTGCCTGCACATTTATCTGATTTCTTTGCTTACCCCCTGTCATGTTTACCTCATTTTCTGTTTCTTTTTTAAAAATTAATATATATCTGTTCTGACATAAACTTTCCAAAATTTCCTTTTTTTTTTTTTTTTCTCCCCAGGAAGTTTACCTCAATCCTACATCGGAGTATATTAAGTCTGAGAATATTTCTCTTGACACGAACAGCTTGATTTAGGTGCTGAATTCTTGAATTTTGGCCTCTTTTAAAGTCCAATGATTTCTACTCCATTATTTTGGGGTTTTAATGTCAAGAAGCTCATGGCCATCCTACTGTTTATTTCTCGCAAACAACCCACTTTGTGGTGACGTCATCATCGTCATCAGTGAAGGATGAACTTCTCACCAGTCCATTTCCTTCTCTGGGTTGTTGCTGTTCATGGTGGTTGGAGCGATGGTGGTCCCTGTTCTTAGGGCTCCTTGTGATGTGATTCACACTCTCCATGTTTAGACTGAGTTTTTTTCCTAGAAAACATTTTTTTTGACCTTTTTGTTTTCTTTTTTGCTCCATAGATGTTAGTCTCTCTTTCTAGCCTCATGTGCAGGTTCGATCCTGGGCTGTGGTCTCCACATTTTTCCCTCATAGATGTCCGTTCTCCATCTTTTTCTTCAGTATTCTGTATTTCATATATATATATATATATCTTTTATATATATTATATCAAAGGATATCTATCTATCTTTTTTTCCTTTTCACTACTTCAAGGCTTTCCAGTGATCACTGGATTTTATCCCTGTAACCATGCTTTCTCATGTCTGTGTATTCTTTTCCTCTTGTTTTTCTAATTTGAAATCCTCTGTGTTGTTAAGGAAATAAACCGGATACCTCCCAAACATTCTTTGGTAAATCTGTTTGACAGTGAGGTAGCTGATGAGTTTTGAGACAATTGCTGGTGACTTTTGAGCCACCACATTCGCTCACAGGTCTCTGGGTTTTCAGAGTAGAGGCAGATCCAGCTTGTCCAGGGCTGATTCAGGGTCAGGCTGGACTAGGTTCCAGCAGAGATGAGCTCAGGACAGCAGTTGGATCCCTTTCAGCACCAAGCAGAGAATGGGGTGATGTGAGGGAATTATATTTAGGAACCTAGGAAATGGAAGAGAAAGCTGAGTAGGTGTCTCCTGTGGTCCCGGTATGCCTGGGGTCCCTATAAAAAATGCTCCCTGAAATTTCCTGATCTGCACTATGTGGGGTCCCTGTTTTGTTTCGTTGTTGTTTTCTTTTTCTTCCTTATTTCATTCAGTGGGTGTAGCTGTTAGATCAAGTAATGCTGGTAATCTCAGACATTTTTTTTCTTGTGTCTTTTTTTAATGGAAACCTCCCCAGAGTTTGAACTTAAACTTGCAAATGGCCTTGATTGCTGTTTGAGATGGATATTAGTTATAACGGTAAGGTAATATCCAATTCTTGGTTTACCTTTTTTTTCTTTAAATCAGTAGTGGCTATTAAGTAACTTTTTGGCATCTACTGAGATGATCATACAGTTTTTATTATTTTGCCTGTTGGTGATATATGTTATTTAATTGGATTTACTAAAATTTAAGAAACTCCTGCAGTTCAGGGATGAGTCCTCCTTACTGAAAATTGAGTTTCTCTCCCAATATCCTGTTGTGTTTGTCTAGCTGTGTTTTATTTTTTAAGTTTTGCTTATACATCTATAAAAAATAATTGATCCATTGCCTTTTCTTTCCATTTGATAGGTTTTTGTATCAGGGTTTTGCTGAACTTATAAAGGTATTTGGGAGTTTTCCATCTTTTTATGCAGTAGAAGAGATTATAAAAAATCACTTTTGAATATCTGAACACATTCCTATACAAATCATGTAAACATAAAATAGTTTGGGGTGTTCTTTACCAGTATGTCATTTATATCATATTTACTAACCTATTCAAATGATCCTTTTCCTTAGTCAATTTGATTTTGTTCCTAGAAATTGCCCATTTCTTTTGGATTTCAAATGCGTTAATATAAATTTCTGCTTGTCATTCTTTATATTTAATTCTGTAAATATATCATCTTTGTGATTTCTAATTTTATATATGCTTCTCTTTTTTCTTAATTTTGATTTCCAGATGATCTTCCTTGCAAAGATATTTTTTTCTCCAAGAATTGTCTTCTTTGTCACTGTCTTTTTTTTAATAATTTTTTTTTTCCGTTTGAGACAGAGCACGAGAGCAGAGTGGAGGGGCAGAGGGAGAGAAAGAATATCAAGCAGACTCTGCACTGAGTGCGGAGCCTGATGCGGGGCTTGATCTCAGGACCCTGAGACCATGATCTGAACCGAAATCAAGAGTCCATTGCTTAACTGACTGAGCCACCCAAGTGTCCCTGTATCACTGGTCTTGATTAGCAGTGAGATTAGTTCAGTATTTGGACAGGGGGTTTACACTGTGGATTTTAATTGTGCTAATAGTTTTTAGTTTTGTTGTATTTTTTCCTCATTTCCCCCAGCTTCCTTTTCATCTCAGCCTGTACCAACAGATTTCTATTTTTTAATTGTCTCCTAATTCAAACACTATACAGTGTACTCTTCTTGACTGTTCAGGTTGGTGAGTTGTGACAGTTATCTATAGCAGGGTAACTCACACCCCAGTGTAAGATTGGAACAAAAAAATTCCTTGACAAATTATTTTTCCCACTCCTGTGGCTTAGCTATTCATTTCTTAATAGTGTCTTTTGATTAGCAGACATTTTAAGATTGATTTAAGCCAATTTATCACTTTTTTTCCTTTGGAGTTTAGGGCTTTTTGATTCCCATCTAAAAAATATTTTTCTGCATCAATGTTAGAGAAATATTTGACTGCATTTTCTTCCAGAAGATTTATGGTTCTTTCACATTTGGGTCTGTGATCCACATGAAATTAGTTTTTGTGGAAGGAGCATGGTACAAGTTGAGATTCTATTTGCCTTGCACAAGTTTTCGGTTATTCTAAGCACAGTTTGTTAAAAAGACTTTGTTTCCTCTTTGAATTGACCTGGAACCTTGATTGGATATTGATTGAGCGTCGATGTGGCAGTTCTTGGATTCTCTGTTTTGTTCTACTGATCTGTGTGCTCTGTTCTGTACATTAACCCCATAGTGTGCTGATTCCTGTAGTTTTATGCTGTCTTGAAATCAGGAAGTATGAGTATATGGTATATTTCCAAAACTGTTATGGTTATTCTAGATCCTTTGCATTTCCACACAAATTTAAAAATCTTCTTGTCAATTTTATCAACAAAATGATCTGGGGTTTGTATTCCAATTGTGTGAAATCTATGGATACATGTTAACAGAATGAACATACTAACAACAGTAAGGCTTCCAATCTGCAAAGGGTATGTCTTTTCATGTTTTTTAGCTCCTAACAATGTTTTGTCTGTTTCATTTGTGCACATCTTTCATTAGACTTATTCCTAGGTACTTGATGATTTTTGATGCCATTGTACATTGTACGGTTTTTAATATCACTTTTAGATTGTTTACTACCATTATGTTGAAAAACAGTTGTTGCTTTTTTGACAAATTTTATTTTCTTTTATCTTGCTACTTCTACTAGTTTTTAATAGCTTCTACAGGATTTTCTACAGACTCAAAGATGTCTCTGACAGTTTTAATTCTTCCTTTCTAAGTTTTATGCCCTTTATATTTCTTTTCTTGCCTATTGCACCAGCTAGAATTAATTAAAGTGATAAGAGGAGACACTTTTATTTCTTTGTTGATCTTTTATTTCTTTGTTGATCTTTGTATATCTTTCACCACTTAGCATGTAGTTAGCTGTAGGCTTTTTGTTGATGTTTTCGTCAGATTGAATAAGTTCCCTCTACTTCAGATTGCTGAAAGTTTTCATCTTGAATAGGTATTGAATTCTTTCAAATACTATTTCTACATCTGTTAAAATGATCATTTTTTTCTGATGTTCTGTCAGTGTAGTAAATTATATTGATAGATTTTCACACATTAAACCAACCTCATGTTCCTAGAATTACACCATACTTTGTCATTTTGTATTTTCCTTTCAGACACTGCTGGATTTTATTTGCTAATTATTTTGTTAAGGATTGTTGCATCTGTGTTCATGAGGTATATTGGTCTGTAATTTTCTTATAACATCCTTGTCAGGGTTTGGTAGTAGGTTTATGCTGGCTTCATAAAATGAATTGGGAAGTGTTTTGTGTTTCTTTTTCCCCCTCTTCAATATTCTGAAAGAATTTGTATAAGATTGGCATTTTTCTTCCTTATATGTTTATTTGAAACCATCTGGACCTGCCTGGAATTTTCTTTGTTAGAAGGATTTTTTTTCCCCTAGTATTATATCATAAAAATTTTCAATCATGCAGAAATACTGAATGGAGTGAACACCTATAAACTCATTCACTGATCTTACAGTACTAAATTTGCTTTATCATATACCTATTCATCTCTCTCGATGAGAAGCTTTTTATTATAAAGTATTTTCTTTGAAATCATAGAGCTATTTAGATATTTTATTTCTTTTTGCATAGTTTTTATCACTTTTGTATTTTAAGAAATGTGTTCATTTTAGTAAATTGTCAAATTTGTTGATAAATTTCTCTTAACATTTCTGAATTATCTTTTTACTATCCACAGGATCTTTCATTCCTAATATTGTTAATTGCTTTTACTCTGTTTTCTCTTCATCAGACTTATAAGAGGATTTTCTTAATACATTTTAAAACTAACTTCGACTTTGATAATTCTCTCTATTGTTTGTTTTTATTTCATTGATTTCTGCTTTTCTTTTTAAATTATTTTTTTTAAGTTACTTGGATTTAATTTGTTCTTCCTAACTTGTTAGAGTGGAAGCTCAGATCATTTGATTTTAAACCTCTTTTCTAATACACGTATTTAAAGTCTTAAAGCTTCGGCTACATTCTATAAATTCTTTAAAAAAACATTATAGTAGACATTATTACATGTTCAGAGAATTGGATCTGATTTGAATAGACAAAAGAAGTGAGACAGACTAACATTGATTGCCAACTTCCTTCATGTGGTTAGGAGGCATATACCCATTTTACAGATGAGAAAGCCAAGAGCATATTAGTTCATGTCTTGCCCAAGAAGCCACAGAGCTGGTAAATAACAGGGCTGGGATTTCACCTCTAGCCTTTCTGGCCTCCCACTCTGCTGCCACCCAGAAAAGACAGATCCTGGAATGTTGTAATGACGTGAATGACAACAATGCTAGCAATTACTTGCTTCTACAGAGTATTTGAAAGTTTGGAAAGTGTCCTCAAGCCTCTCTCCTCTCATCTTCTCTGGCATTCTTGTAATGACCAGTATGGGTGGGTGCAGGCCTGCATAGTTGGGTTGTGTCTTGGGAGAAAAGGGGACTAGAGAGAGAGGAGGCCACACCCTGCTTCTCCAGGTCGCATAAAGAATGCTTCATTGTCTTCTGGCATTCGAGATGTTTCTTATTCCATAGATCACGATGTGTTGCTTTTTTTGTTGTCAGTGTGTAGTATTTTCTAATGCCCTAGTGCGTTTTCCTTCCTTCCTTCCTTCCTTCCTTCCTTCCTTCCTTCCTTCCTTCCTCTTTCTTTCATTCATTCATTCATTCATTCATTCATTTATTTTTTCTTTACTTTTGACTTTCTGGGCTGGTTAGAAATATCATGCTTAGTTTCTACAATAGAGATGTTATAGAAATCTTACTGTCATCATTAAATATCATCTAGGTATATTATGGTTATCATTGCCATCAGAAGACATACCTTGGATGAATTTGATCCTCTGAAATTTACCATGTCCTTTTTTGTGGCCCAGCATTTCGTTCCCTGTGCACTTGAAAAGAATGTGTATTTTCTATTATTGGGTGCAATATTCTACAAATGTCAGTTACATAAAACTGGTTAGTCGTGTTCAGATCTTCTATATCTTTATTGAATTTTTTTCTTCTTTTATCAAGTACTGTCAGGAGGTGTTAAATTCTCCAAGTATTGGGGCGCCTGGGTGGCTTGGTCAGGTCTCAGGATCCAAGGATCCAGCCCTGTATCTGGCTCTGTGCTCAGCAGGGAGTGTGCTTCAGGATTCTCTTTCTTCCTCTGCCTCGCCCCCCACCTTTTCCTCTCTCAAATGAATCAATAAATCTTAAAAAAAGATTTCTCCATTTGGGCTTGTCTGTTTCCCCCTTTAGTTCTGCAACTTTTGTGTGTATTTTGATGCACTATTATGAGAAGCAAGCACATTAGAAATTGTGGTGTTTTCTTTATAAATTGTTTCCTTTATACATTTCTTTATAAATCTTTATCATAATGAAATGTTTGATAATACTGTTTGTCTTGAAGTCTACAGCTGTATGGTTAGTGTGTGTATGGCTGACTTTTCAGCTGTTTTACTTTCCACTTATTACTGTCTTTATATTTATTATAAGCTGCAAATAATTGGGTCTCCTTTTTGTCCAGTCAACTAATCTTTTAAATTAGTGTCTATTTATGACCTATGTAATTATTGGTAAGGTTCTATTAAGTCTGCCATATTGATGCATGTTTCCTGTTAGAAACACGTACTCTATGTTCTCTTTCTCCTTTCTTGCCATCTTTTGCTTGAAAAGAGAGTGTTGAAGTCATTCTATTTTTTCATTATTTTCCTTTATATATGTATGTGTATTTATTGATCTCTCTAGAGATTACAACATGCAATAACTTACCACATTTTTTCTTCAAATAATCTTGGGCTACTTCATGAACAATGTAAGAACCTTGCAATGTATAAATGTATGTTGTTTTGTATTTTGCTTCTCCATATACTATACTATATCTATCAACATTTTACCTTTTCTGGTGCTCTTTCTTCCTTCTTGCATATTTGAGCTTTCTTTTGGCTTCATTTCCTTTCAATGTAAAGGTGTTCTGTTAGCATTTTTTTTGCTGCATTTCTGTCAGAGAAGAATACTCTCAGCATTTCACTGACAAAATGTCTTTTTTTTCATTTTTTATATTTTTATGGTGATAAAACACATGTAACGTAAAATTCACAATTTTGAGCACTTTTAAGCGTATAACGCACTAGCATTAAGTACATTTATGGAATTATACAACCATCACCACTGTCTTTTTTCAAAACTCTTCCATCATCTTAAACAGAAACTGTGTAACTATTAAGCAATAATTTCACATTACCCCAACCTCTGGTAATCTCGAGTTTGCTGTCTGTATGAATTTGCCTATTCTAGATACATGTGGAATCACACAATATTTGCCCTTTTGTGGTTGACCTAGTTGACGTAGCTTAACGTTTTCAAGGTCCATCCGTGTTGTAGTGGGTATCAGAACTTCATTTCTTATTATGGCTGAGTAATATTCTGTGGTATATCTGTAGCACATTTTTTTAAATCCATTTATCTGTTTATGGACATTTGAGTTATTTCTACTTTTTGGCTACTATGAATATGCTGGAATGAACATCAGCACATCAGTTATTTGTTTGAAGAAAATGTCTTTATTTTATCTTCATATTTAGATGATCAGTAAAAGGTAGACCATTCTAGGTTAACAGTTTTGTGTTTCTTTGGGTATTTGGAACATTTCATTTTATTAGCTTCTGGCCTCCATTTTTCCTGATGAGACATCCACAGTTATTTTTTCTGTTGCTATCTTTTGTCATCTGCTGTGTCTTCTCCTTCGGCTGTTTTGAAGATTTTTTGCAAGTTTTTGGCAGCTTGTGCTATTGCCTGAGTATGATTTTCTTTGCACTCAATATGCTTGATGTCTGTCAAGCTGCTTGGATCTGTGGGTTGATTTCTTTCATTAATTCTGGTGCATACACAGCCATTATCTCTTAGAATATTTCTTCTTTTTTTTTATTCCCTATCTTTTCTTCTAGGATTCCCAGTGATATACTTGTTAGGCTATTCGATACTGTTCCTCAGATCTTCAGTGCTGTGTTCTGATTTTTTTTCCCACTCCCCTTTTATGTATGTGTGTTTCAGTAGATACTTTTTATTAATGGGTCTTTTTATTTGCTGTGTCTAGTCTGCTTTTTTAGCCCATCTGATGAGGTTTTCATTCTATTCTTTTTTTTTTTTTTAGCATTTTCTTTCTTTTTTGGGGGGGTGCATGCATGCAGTGGGGGGAGGGGCAGATGGAGAGGGAGACTCTTAAGCACACTGGGCCTGGAGCCCAACGCAGTGCTCAGTCTTACAACCCTGAGATCACAACCTGAGCCGAAATCAAGATTCAGTTGCTTAACCGGCTGAGCCACCCAGGCGCCCCTATTTTTAGCATTTCATTTACTTCCTTTTGTAGTTCCCACATCTCTGCTGAAATTCCCCATTTGTTCACATATTTTCTCTCTTTGCCACTGGATCTTTTCACAGACCTGTCATAGTTATTATAAAGGCTGGTCATAAAAACACCTGGGCCACCTCCTAGGTGTGCTTCTTGAATTTTCCTCTCTGGACTGTCAGTCATACTTTCTTACTTTTTTTCATAATTTTTATTGAATGCCAGATATTCTGTGTAAAAAACAAAGCCCTGTAAGACTGAAATAAAGAAAATTTACCCTCAGAGAATGACAAGACTCCTTCTGAGAGGCATTAGTGTCAGGGACTTAGTCAACCTAACCTGCAGTTGAGTCGGACAGGACTTTGGCACAGCGTTACTTAGATTTGGTTCATGGGAACTTCAAAGATTTCGAGGGAGGTGTCAGGACTTTCTGTTCACTAGGGCTTATGATCTGAGCTCTGACGAGATCTCTTGATGCTTCATAGCTGGACTGCCAAGCTTTCTGAAGGCTGCCAGTTTTTTGGACCCTGGGGAGTTGTCTCTGTGCTCCAGTTCCACCCCAAGTTTTTTTTTTCTCTGAGTTTTTGGGAGCTCTCTCTCCATTCTGCCACCTTTTCCTGGTCCTTGGAGAGCAGGTGCAGACGCTCCATGAAGCGTGGCGGGCCTCAGAGGGGTTTCTCTCAGCCCTCTGGCCCTACCCTGAGGCTTTGCCCTGCTCACAGCCTCCACTCAGCAAAGGTCCATGGGATGGAGTTGTGATGGGGACAGAGTGCTCTGCAGCCAGGCTCCTGGCAACTGGAGGTGAATCTGTCACAGCAGCCCCACATGCAGACGTCACAAGTGTGTTAAAAGTGAGGTTGATTCCTCCTTCATCCCCGATCTACCACAAATGAAAGTAGCTGGGAGTCTCTTCTCTCCTAGGAAGGGCTCATCACTTTCTGGAATTTAGTTCGTTTACATGTCTTTGGTTCCTTGGCTCTCTGATGGATGAGAGGAAGAGAGGGAGGGAGGAAACATGGAAGGAAGGAGGGTTGGCTTGTGACTTATCCCACGTTTCTCATGATTGGGTGAGGACGATGGTCTCTTGTGACTTTCGGCATCCAAGCCCTAAGGGGAATCTCCTAGTTTCTTTTCACTTCTCTTTCAGAGCTGGTATTTTCTAGGAGTTTCTGAGAATATGAAGTGGATTCGTTCTAAACATTTCTTGTGGTTTCCGGTGTAAAATTTGTTTCCGGAGTATCCTGTTCGTACAGATTGTTTTTTCAGTGAAAAATCCTCTCTTACATCCTACAGCTAAAACAAACAGAACCACCGCCATAAATTGGCCCTCCAATGAGAAACGAAGGTTCATTTGCCAAACGAGAGGGTACATGGGTTGCCCTTAGCCCACACTAATCGTGTCTCAGATCGGCTAAGCGAGGCTCTCCTCCCATCCTCCGACTAGCCAGAACTCATCCAGTGCTGGTTTGAGTGCGGGCATCTTTCACATGCCAGGTATCCCTGCCCTGCTTTCTGTTTCAATCAGAGCCAACCGCGTGCATGATGCCTGCCTGCTCTAGGGCGCCCCCAGCAGGCACTTCCTCACCCCTCTGCTGACACCTCTCCTGTGCCAAATGCCCCAGGGACTCTCCCTATTACCCTCACCACACCCTCTGCCCTCCACCTTCAGAGCCAATAGCCACTTCATTCATTCCACGGACAGCTGTTGGGCACCCTCTGTGGGCCCAGTACTGTTCCGGGCACTTGGTGCGGGTCTGCGAATGACACAAAATCCCAGCCTGCACCGAGCTTGCCTCCCAGGGGGAAAATCCTCATTGGACCTCCCTCAATTCATCTAATCCTCACAACCACCTTATGAGGTAAGTTCTTGGATTGTTCTCATTTTCCAGATGAGAAAATGGAAGCACAGAGAAATTCAGTAAATTGCCCAAGGTCTCCCCAGGAGGGGCTGTTTCCTGCCCAGCCCTTGTGGCCCCTGGAATGTTCTCACCCAGAGGATCCACCGCCAGGCAGTGCGGTGGCTTCGGCGTCCGTGGGTCTGGGCTCCAGTGTTCTCGGCTCCTCCGCATAAGTCACTGTTGCCAACGTTTGTCTGTTTATGGATTTTCGGGGCATTTGCACAAGGCAAGGGCAGAGGGTGAAGTAGACCGACACTGCTAGTCTGCTCCGGGACAGATTGGGTGTCTTTGAGGCCTTACTTAGGACACAGTCTACCCACGTGGACCAAAATCTGGGCTCGCTGCTTGTGATACAAATGTTTGCTGCCGTTTTTTTTCTGGACATGAGCGCAGGTGGCCTCTTTCATGAGTTTTTGTTTAACCCCGTTCCCTTCTCCCAGTGGCTGCAGATAAAAATCACTTTAGGAGGCTACCACCAAAGAGAATCATTTCTTATGGTGAGCTCGGAAAACAAACATTTCACCAAAATTTGACTGATCATATGCTTTTCTAACACCCTGACCCTCACTCCCCCAAGCCTCAGAAAGGGCACGCACTTAGCACAACTGGCAAATGATGAATAGATTCTTCCCTAATTTGCATACCTATTCATTAGCTAGGATTGCCATGGCAACTGTGCCTTCCAGACACAGACCTGTGGGCCCTGCACAACTTCCTTCGGGAAACAGTCTGGAAGCCTCTTACTACTCTCCTAGCTCTTGACGGGTGGAGAGAATTTTAGGGACAAGAGCCTAGAGGTTTCCAGTGGTCTGTAAGTGATAATTACCAATAGTCTGTAAGTGGACACAGGAAGGATGGCATCTTGCTGGAAAATGGTGTGCAAAACCACGGCTTTGGTTCCTTGCCTGCCTGTCCTTGGTGCGGGATCGCCAAATGCAAACACAACGGGTGCACTCTTACTTCACTGGTGTCATTTTTCTGTGTGAGATCTGGGACTTCTTTGGGAGGAAAGAGGGTTGGGAGTAGGGAGAAAGTGAGGGGACAGGGCTGGAGACTTTGGAAGTGTGTCCTAAACTTCTCCACGCCCCTGGGTCCTGGCCCAATCCAGTGGCCTCAGAGCCTCCTTCACTCAATCTGGAAATGGTTCTGGCTCGGGAAATAAGAACTTTCCAAGGCATAGCAGACAGCTTTCAAGGGGCAGCTGCCTGAGGCTGTCTTCTAGGTCATCCTGGAGAAGGAAGTGAGAGCTGGAGAGACAGCTCAGAACCAATGTCTTTGCTTTAGCTGGACACCAAGGCTGCTGCAGGTTTGCACTTCGAAGTGAGGTCGTCCACCACCTTAAGCTTTCCACCCCTGAAGGCTTTCACTGAGCTTGATTATATATTAGCCTGGCGCTGAGCCTGGCTCTGTTCGTAGATTCTCAGAAAGTATGGAATGAATGAGTTGGCCTCATCCACAGTGGGTGTTTCTCTCCTTTCCTCCTGACACTGCACCCAGGCATGCTAATCTCTTTTGGCCGTAAGTGCTTCTGCCCTGTGCTCTGGAGAGACCTCTGCCCCCTGATCCTTGAGAACTCCGTCTGCCTTCCATATTCTTGTGTTTGTTCTCTCTGCTGAGCTTAGCTTCCCTCTCCTGCTTTTATATTTCTCTGTTGAAATCTCATCTCTGATGGCTTGAGGCCTCAGGGCTGGCTCAGGGGCCGTTAGGGGCATGGCAGGGGAGCCAGGGATGTGGGGCAAGAAGACCCAAGAGAACTATTTGATCAAACTATCCGATGGAGGACTATCCTTCCCAGTGACCCTCTGCCAGGGTCCCAGGGAGTCTGAATGAATCAGTGCAGAGACAGAGCTGGTCAGCGGCTGGGGATGGACCTGGGCAAGGCCACCCGGGAGAGGCAGGGGTGATGCTGTCGGGGAGGGACCACTCATTTCCCACCCCGTGTTTACAAAGCACTTTCTCTGAGGCCACTCCCCTGCAAGGTGGACTATAGCCTGTTATGGCACAGGTTATACAAATAGACAAAAACTATAATAAAATAGTAAAGCTCCAAGATTTTCTGAGGATAAGGAAACGGCTTCAGCTGGACTCAAGTGTGGAATGTTTCCAGTATATGGCTTTACCTTCCAGCCTGATTGACTTTATTCCTACTTCTCGTGGTTAATTTTATGGGTCAACTTGTCTGGGCCATAGGGTGACCAGATATTTGGGGATGTGTCTGTGAGGGTGTTTTCGGATGAGATTTTCATTCAAATCAGTGGACTGAGTAAAGCAAACTGCCCTTCCCAATGTGGGTGAGCCTTATCTAATCAGCTGAAGGCCTGAAGAGAACCAAAAGGCTGATCCTCTCATCATTAAGGGGGAATACCTCCAGCTTGCTGCTGGAGCTGGAACATCAGTATGTTCCTACCTTCAGACTTGAACTGAAATATCAGCTCCTTTTGGGTCTTGAGACTGCTGGCTTTTTGTCAGGAACTACACCATTGGTTTTTCTGATTCTTGGGCTTTGATATATCTATAGCTAGATTTATAAATATAATAAGTCTCTCTCATATCATACATGTATTTTCTTTTTCTTTTTCTTTTTTAAATAAATGTTCCCATTTATATACAGAAGACAGACTGTACAGGCCCAGCCTGGCCCCAGGAGGGGTCACGCACAGACAGGCGGCAGAGGAAGGGCTATCCCCCCCTCATACATGTATTTTCTATATGACCATGCTATTGCTTCTGTTTGTCTGGAGAACCCTGACTATGCAGATACCAAAGGTGGTCCTAGAGGAACAGAATTTTAAGGATGAGCATTCTGAATTAGTTCTGGAGTTTGAATTGGCTCTCTAATCTGATTAGATATAAAGATGCTAATGATGATTTCCAGTGATAACAGAGCACTGATGGTCCTGGTATGATCTGGCAATGGAGATATGTAAAATATCATCATTGGATCCTCCTAATCAACCGCTTATAAGAAGCAAGGACCTGGCTGATTGTATATATGAAACTTTCAAACCTTTTTGGCAAACTAATGAATATAATGAGATTGGCTGTTTGTTCCTAATGTTGCTGGACAAAGCAGGGAAAGCGAAGGATGAGCTCAAGGATTCAAATTCTCAGCTCAAGTGCCACATAAGTGATCTGAAAGCTTCCATGTGTGCCCTGAAGGAGAACCTTATCTCTTACAGCTGAAGGGCTGAGACGGCTGAAAAATGAAACCCAGAGTCTCATCCTGCAATTGGCTGAATTACAATGCGAGTTGCATTTCCAGCCTCATAGAATGCCTACTATTGAAGTAAGGGCATTGACTGGGAAGGCATGGGATCCTCAAAGTTGGAATGGGGATGTATGGGAAGATCCTGATGAAGCTGGAGACATGGAGCCCCAAAAATTCTGATGAGTCTTCTTTGCCAGAGGAAAAAGCCTCCCCATCCCCTGTGGGAGCAGTATTTCCACCTAGGGGATTAATCCTGAATTGTCTGAGGAAACTGTAATGCCTTCCCTTGAAGAAATTGTCATGCAAGATGATGTCGAGTCTCCTCAGGAACCACCCCCCCCATCTTTACTTCTGGATCTATAATTAGACTTGAGTCCTAACAGCATCCTAAAGACAAGGTATAAAATGTGACCCGTGAGGAAATGTGCTGCAATCCAAAAGAACTTCTTGAGTTTTCCAATTTATAGACAGAAATCTGGGGAACATGGAATGGAATGGAAATTAAGGGTGTGGAAAATGGTGGGAGGGACAGAAAATTGGATTAGGCTCACTAAGCAGAGATTCTGCATTTAATGTTGCACTTGGGGAGTTAGAAAGGGCGCTAGCAAATTGGTTTCTTGGATACAATATGGACCAGAAGGTGGCCTACAGTGGGTGAGATGGAAACGCTGGCTCTCCCTGGATTTAATGTGGAGGAAGGCACTGCATGGCTTAGGGAGACTGGAATGCTACAGGGGACTTGTTATTTAAGAAATACTCACCAGCACTGGGAGGGTCCAGAAGACATACCTTTCACCCATACTGTGAGGGAATCCCTGGCATCCCTGAAGATCTCTGTGGTCACTCTTCTCTGAGGGCCAAACTTTACAGTGGGAACTGTAGTCAGTGAATTGGGAAACCCAGGATGGCGGGGCCCAGTGGTGACATTCAACTGCCAAGGCAAGGTGGGCATGGTTGCTGTAATGGACAGTAAAGTCAAAGAAGCAATCAGAAGAGTCTGACTCACATAGCTAGTCGATCATAAAAGTGAAATAGATGGGAAGCCCACTAAAGTCTTACTTGATCTGTATAAGCAGAAAAGTTCTAGCTCGAGTGAACCAAAGTCTGATCTGAATCATAAAGACAGAGTTATGGTCCCTCTATCAATTCCCAGGCATGAACCAGTTTACAGACCCAGAGCCCTTAAATGAAGGGGAGGCCAGGTCCTCTTGAGGAAAGACCTCATACACTGACCAACTTTGTACCGTTAATACGTCTCCCAGCCTTCTCCAAGGGGACCCAAGGCTTTTTACCAGGGCAACCACACACTGGGGAAAAGGAAATCATCAATCCTTTCAGAGATGGTGAGCACTGGCTCTGAACTGACACTGATTCCAGGAGAACCAAAATGGCATGGGGTCCACCAGTTAGAGTAGGGATTGATGGGTGTCATGTCTGTCTCACAGTGGCTCAGTGGATCTCTGAACCTATCCTGTGATTATTTCCCTGGTTTTGGAATGAATAATTGGAATAGACGTACTTAGCTGGTAGCCAAATCCCCACTTCTTCCCCTGACTATGGAGTGAGGGTTATTATGGTTAAAAAAAAAAAAAAAAAACCCCAACTGGAAGCCTCTAGAACTGCCTCTACCTAGGAAAATAGTGAACCAAAAGCAATACTGCATTCCTGGAAGGATTGCAGAGATGAGTGCCACCGTCAAGGTCTTGAAAGATGGAGGGATGATGATTCCCACCCACCCCATGCCCATTCAATTCATCTATTTGGCTTATGAAGAAGACAAATGATCTTGGAGCATGACAGTGGATTTTCATAAGCTTAACCAAGTGGTGGCAACAATTTCAGCCACTGTACCAAATGTGGTTTCATTATTTGAGCAACTTAACACATCCCCTGGTACCTGGTATGTAGCTAGTGATCTGGAAGATGCCTTCTCCCCCATCCCCGTCCAGAAGGACCACCAGAAGCACTTTGCTTTCAACTGGCAATGCCACCAATACACCTTCACTGTCCTAGCTCAGGGTATACTAACTCTTCAGCTCTGTGTCATAATTTAGTTTGTGGGAATCTTGCTCATCTTTTGCTTCCACAAGATACCCCACTGGTCCATTATATTGATGACACTATGCTGATTGGACCTTGGGAGCAAGAAGTAGCAACTGGTCTAGACTTATTGGTTAGGCATTTGCATGTTAGAGTAGAAATATGGGAAATAAATCTGAAAATTTTAGGGGTCTTCTACCTCAGTGAAATTTCTAGGGTCCCAGTGGTGTGGGACATGCTGAGATAACCCATCTAAGCTGAAGGATATGTTGTTGCATCTGGCCCCTCCTATGACCAAAAAAGGGGTGCAGTGTTTAGTGGGCTACTTTGGATTTTGAGGCAACATTTTCCTCATTTCAGTGTGTTACTACTCCACCCTAACATTTTCCTCATTTCAGTGTGTTACTACTCCACCCTCTTTGCTGAATGACCTGGAAAGCTGATAGTTTTGAGTAAAACCCAGAACAAGAAAAAGCTCTACAGAAGGTCCAGACTGCTATGCAGGCTGCACTCATGGGCCAAATGATCCAGCAGATCCAATGGTTCTTGGAGTGCCTGTGACAGATAGAGATTCTGTTTGGAGCCCTTGTCAGGCCCTGAAAGGTAAATCATGGCATGGGCCCTTAGGATTTTGGAGCAAAGCCCTGCCATCCTCTGCGGGTAACTACTCTCCCTTTGAGAAACAACACTTGGCCTGATACCAGGCCTTAGTAGAGACTGAATCCTTGATTCTGGGCCACCTTATTACCATGAAACCTGAGCTGTCCATCATGAACTGGTTGTTATCTGACCCACCAAGCCACAGAGTTGGGAGTGCACAGCAGCATTCCATCATCAAATGGAAGTGGTATGTATTTGTCTGGGCCCAAACAATTCCTAAGTTACATGAAGAAGTGGCCCAAATGCCCGTGGCCCCCACTTCTGCTACACTGACCTCTTTCTTTCTGCTTGCACCTGTGGCCTCATGGGGCGCTCCCTATGATCACTTGACAGTGGAAGAGAAGACATGGTTTGCAGATGTCTCTGCACGCTAGGCTCATACCACCTGAAAATGGACAGCTGCAGCTCAGTAACCCCTCTCTGGGTCATCCCTGAAGGATAGTGGTGAAAAGGAAACCTCCCAGTGGGCGGAATGTGAAGCAGTGCGCCTGGTTGTTGACTTTGCTCAGAAAGAGAAAGGACCAGACATATGATTATACACCAATTCACGGGCTTTAGCCAGTGGTTTGGCTAGATGGTCAGGGACTTGGAAAGGAACATGATTGGAAAATTGGTGACAGGGAAATTTGGGGAAGAGATATGTGTATAGACCTCTGTGAATGGGTAAAAAACATGAAAATATCTGTGTCTCATATGAATGCTCACCAAAGAGTGACCTCGGCAGAGGAGGATTTTAATAATCAAGTGGATAGGATGACCCATTCTGTGCATACCAGTCAGCCTTTTTCCCCAGCCATCCTTGACATTGTCCCATGAGTTCCTGAAAGAAGTGGTCACAGTGGCAGCGATGGAGGTTATGCATGGGCTCCGCAACGTGAACCTCCACTCACCAAGGCTGACCTGGTTACAGCCACTCCTGGGTGCCCAATCTGCCAGTAACAGAGACCAGCGTGGAGTCCTTGATATGGCTGCCTTCCCTGGGTGATCAGCCAGCTACCTGGTGGCGGGTTGATTATACTTGACTGCTCCCATCATGGAAGGAGCAGTGTTTTGCCCTTACTGTTCCATAGACACTGGATACATATTTCCGTCCCCTATATGCAGTGCTTCTGCCCAAACTGCCATCTGTGGACTTACGGGATGCCTTATCTACTGTCCCAGTATTCCACACAGCATTGCTTCTCATCTGGGAACTCACCTCATAGAGAATGTGGTGTGGCAATGGACCCATGCTCAAGGAATTCACCGCCCTTACCATGTGTCCCACCATCCTGAAGCAGCTGCTTTGATGGAACAGTGGAAGAACCTTCTGAAGAGTCCGTTACAGTGCTGGCCCGGTGGCAGCACCTTGCAGGGCTAAGGCAAGGTTCTCCAGAAGGCAGTGTATACTTGAATCAGTAGGCGGATAATATGTGGCTCTGTTTCTCCTATAGCCAGGATCCGTGGGGGCAGGAATCAAGGGGTGAAAATGGAAGTAGTACAGTCCACTATTACTGCCACAGTCCACTAGTGACTCTGGCAAAATGTTTGCTTCCTGTCCGCATGGTCTTATGCTCTGCTGGCCTGGAGGCCTTAGTTACAAATGGAGGAGTGCTTCTACCAGGAGGCATGACAATGATTCCATGGACCTGGGAGTTAAGCCTGCCACCGGCCACTTTGGGCTCCTCATGCCTCTTAATCAACAGACAAACAAGGGTGTTTGATCCAGACTACCATGGGAAAATGATTGGACTGCTATTCCATAGTGGAGATAAGGAAGAGTATGTTTGGAATACAGGAGATCCCTGAGGGCTCTCTTAGTATTACCATGCCCTGCAACTAATGAATCATTGAACATTATATCAAAAACTAATGATGTGCTTACTATATGTTGGCTAATTGAATTTAAATAAAAAATAAATAAAATCAATGGAAAACCATAACAGCACAATCCAGGCAGGAATACTACTGGCCCCAAGCCTTCAGGAATGAAGATTTGGGTCACCCCACTATGTAGAGAATCACAAGCTGATGGAGGTGCTTGCTGAAGGCAAAGGGGGTGCAGACTGGGTAGGAGAAGGTTACCAGCTATGACCACGTGACCAGTCACAGACATGAGAACTGTAACTGTCTTGCGTATTTCCTCCTTCTTTTGTTATGAATATATTTGTGTGTGTGTATAAAAAATATATATATATAAAATATCTTTGTTTCTTTCCTTTCTTAGTCCCTCATCATGTAACATGTTTATTGATTTTATATCATAGTATTTAAGTACTGTTAATGTTCTCTGGTAAAATTTAAGTTACTGGCTATCAAGAAGAGTAACCATTCAAGGGCTTACTCTTCTGGGGAGCAGGTTAGGACATTTTTGGTTGTATGTGTGTCTGATTTTCAGATGCCTCTCTTCCTCTGTCAATCTTCCCTGCTTGGTTGGAGGTAATGTCTTCTTCCTTCAATTTTCTTTCTTTTTTATTTTTTATTTTTTTTTATTTTTTAAAGATTTTATTTATTTGAGAGAGAGAGAATGAGAGAGAGAGAGCACGAGAGGGAAGAGGGTCAGAGGGAGAAGCAGACTCCCTGCTGAGCAGGGAGCCCGATGTGGGACTCGATCCCGGGACTCCAGGATCATGACCTGAGCCGAAGGCAGTCGCTTAACCAACTGAGCCACCCAGGCGCCCCCTTCAATTTTCATAGTATTTAGTTGATAACTCTTCTGTATCTGTTTATTCATAGATTTTATCTCATGAGACTATAGCCTTCTTCCCGGTATGATCTACTCCAATTTACATTTGGCTCCCCCGGCTCCCAGCGCAGTGCCCTATAGGTGGCAGATATTCTGTAAATATTTGTTGATTAGTGGAATAGAGGAATGACCATGGACTTGGCAAGCAGGGTGTCAGGGAACAGAATCTGATGCCAGGTTTCCCATAAAATGGGCAGCTGTGCTGATCCATTTTGGGGGATGGTAGGGGAACAGGCCACACAGAGTCAATGATGTGGGCCCTGAAGGGTCCTGTCCCCATGACTAGGGCACTGTATGAGATCCAGCTTAGACTGCATCTTCTCTCTGGAAGCAGTTTGGTTAGGCCTCCAAATGTGATCTTTTTCTTTTCTGAGCCTGTAATAGGATTTTTGATATCTCCTCTCTGCTTCATCTTCTTAACCAACCAAAGGCTGGTTTTGACTGTCTCATCCAGAAAGACTGCTGTGGTTGGTAGTTGTATTCAGGTTTTATGTTCCCTGTGGGATGGTCAGCTTCTTTATCTATATCTATCTGTCTGTCCATCTATCTTTCGATCTATTTATCTATCGATAATTGAGATATAAATGACATGTAACACTGTAGTAGTTTTAGGTATGCAACATAATAATATGTATGTATTGTGAAATGATTACTACAAGTTTATTTAACATCCATCATGACACATAGTTAATTTTTTTCTTTTTTCTTATAATGAGGACTTTTACGATCTATTCTCTTAGCAACTTTCAAACATACAATGCAGTATTCTTGACTAGAGTCACCATACTGTACATGACATCCCCAGGACTTAATTTATCTTGTAACTGTAAATTTGTACCTTTTGACCACCTTTATCCATTCCCCCACTCCCCAGTGTCCCTCAGCTTTGGCAACCTTCAGGTGTTCCCTGTGTCTTTTTTTTTTTTTTTAAAGATTTTTCACTGATAGGACTCCACATATAAATGAGATCATACAGGATTTGTCTTTGTCTGTTTCAGTTAGCATAATGCCCTCCATGTTGTCACAAATGGCAAAATTTCATTTCTTTATGGCTGAATAATATTTCACTCTCTGTTTGTATGTATATACCACATATATATACACACATTTTGCTTATCCATTCAGAATGGCTAGCTTCTTAAGGGCAGGGACCTGTCATACTAGGATTGGATTCCCTTGGTTCTTAACTGACTCCTTGCACCTAGCAGGTGTTCAGCAAGTATTTGTGGAAAGAGAGACTAAATGCAACCTGAATCCCACCTCTTAAATGTTCCTAGAGAAACACTCTTATGATAACACTGTCTCCCCTGGCGAAGGTTCAACACCCCACACTTCTCGTCTGGAATTGTATGTTCTTAAAGCCACAGGGAACTATAAAAAACGCAGAACTCATTGGAGGCTCTCGACCTGGTTCTGTTTTAACCTTCTGGGCGAGCTCCATCAGGCGCTGGGGCTGGTAGTGATTGTTTTATTTCACAGCAAAGCTTTATGAACCGAACTCTTAAGAGGACTTGAAGCACTGAGGTATGATGGTTGGGGAAGGCCTCCCAGGAACACATGACAAAGTTTGGTCCCCTCGGAATGAAGATGCAAACACTAAGGGGGACAAGATTAAAATCTATAATATTGTAATTATAGATAGTTAACCCAGGATTATACATGAAATTTTGAAATTAATACTTTGAGATCTTTTTTTTTTTTATTATTTTGAATGAGAAGTTTTGGGCACTTTGGATACGAAGTCCTACTTTATAGGTCCATAATAAAGTCAGGGAGCCCCTTGCCCCTTTGAAGAAGACAGAAGCAGGGGATGCAAATGGATTCCAAAGGGGTGCAGGCAGACTCATGGATCACAAAGAGCTGTGCAGAGCAGGTGGGATATATTTAGAATTTGAGGGTGCCATCAGGGAAGAGAACCCGGCTGAGTCCTGAGGTCTCCACCTCAGGAGTGGACTGGCAGTCAGACAGAGTCTCTGCCCCAGCACACGCCAGCCCTATTCTGGCCTGGCCTCTCCAGGAGGCCATATAAATATGATGCAAGTCGTCTTCTAACTTTTTGGGAAGGGAGAGATGAGGCTGTAGTAACTGTTTTGCGTTCTTGGCAGCACGTCACCTTCATCTGCCCTCTCCCTTCATGTGTGTTGTGCTTGACTGACCAAACTGGTCTTGACAGAGAGGCCATTTGCTTTGTAGTGACAAGAGCTTTTCCTAAAGCAATTAGAAAATACCAGGTGGAAGAGAGTAGAAAAGAGGACAGGCCAGGGCCAGGGGAGTTGCCTGGAAACCATCAGGCACTGGGATTCTCCTCTGTGTTCCATGTGGTCCGGGGTCTGTGTGCCTGGCAGGATGTTCCAGGGGCCTCTCTATCCCCCAAAAGGCCATGGTTGGGCTCTCCTTCCATCCCTGATTGCTTTTGTACTCATGCCATTTATATAAGACCTTACTTCATTTGTGCTGCTGCATATGCATTAACTGTAGGATCATAGGGTCTCGGGGTACAGGGAAACTAGAGAGGAGTATGGTAGGCTGAAAAGTGGCCCCCCAAAGATAATCAGGTTCTAACCATCGGAACTTACGTTCTCTTATTTGGAAAAAAGTCTCTGTAGCTGTGACTAAGTTAAAGATCTTGAGCTGGGGAAATTCGCGTGTCTTATCAGGGGCGGCCCCGAATGTAATCGCATGGCAGTAGAGGGGTATTTGGCACACACAGAGAAGGCCATGTGCAGACAGAAGCAGAGTGGAGTGATGTAGCTACCAACCAAGGAACTCAGCAGACAGTGGAAGCTGAAAGAGGCAAGGACTAAATTCTCCCCTAGAGCGTGCAGAGGGAATGCTCTTGATTTTGACCTAGTGATACTGATTTCAGACTTCTGGCCTCCAGAACTGGGAGACAGTAAGTTTTCATTGTTTTAAGCCACCAGGTGTGTGATAATTTGTTATAGCAGGCACAAGAAGCTAATAAAGAGTATCACTTATCATAGCCACTCACCTAGGAAATGATCTTCTAGAGAGGCCCTTGATGAATGTCTGCCTGAGCAACGCCCTCCTGCACCTAGTACTTTCTCTGGCAGCCCATTCCATGATCCACGAGTTCTGATGGTCAGGATGGTTCTTATGAAGTCTGTAATTCAACACATATGGCCTCAACCCCTGCCCTGGAGTTCCCTGCCCTCCCCATGTGTTTGACATCTGCTACTCTGGTTGACTAGCCGCATTGTCCCTGATAGGGATGTGATTTTCACTGTACTCAAAGGTGGTGCTGAATGCTACCAGAACTGAGAATCGGTCTACTTCTGAGAGTTTTCAGTGTGTCTATCCTCAGCTTCTCCACAATCATCAATATAATAACCATGATGATAAAAATAGCACTGTTTTGTGTCGACATATGGTTTAACCTTTTTGGAGGTTTCATTACCATCTGTGCAAGGTAGCTCGGTGAGTATTATCATAGTCCAGTAGAAAAATAGGGACAATGAGACACAAAGAGGAAGAATGATTTGGCCCAGATCAGTTAAGTGATTAATGTTAAATCCATGATTATAATTCAATATCCCTTCAACTTTATCATGGTCTATACCACAGGAGTCCAAAGTGGTGCAGTCTAGGGGCTATGGAAAAAAATCCACTGAAGCTTGGGAAGAAAATACTAGAATTTACTCATGTCTTTTTTAATGTAAAATTAAGAAGAAAGCTGAGCTTTTCTAATATTTGGCAAGTAAATAGTATAGGCATATAGTTTATGAATAAGTGAATGGCATGTATATTTTAGAATCTTTTACTGATACACATACAAAAGAAGCGTATGCTGTTTAAAAAGTAGAGAGATTGCTGTTCTTCCCTACCATTCTCCTTTTTAGCCAAAACTGATGATTTGAGATTTGATTCAGAATGATATTTTTGCATGAACATGTGGACACAAATTGGCTGGTGATGAAGAGATGACTAAATTAGTCTGGTTTAACTCACTGTCTAGTAGGGGAACCAGATATGTAAACAGTGACTACTTACTATACAGTGCACGTAGAAGCAGAGAGAGATGGAAAAATTTGAAAAATTTTGAAATTTGGAATTTTGAAAAATTAAGGTTATTCCACAATTTGTGAGATGGGATAGAATCAGCTGCTTTTCCTTGTCCTTGACCCCTGGTTTTTATTTGCCACTTTATGCAGATTAGGGAGGTAGCAGAAGGTGGCCTGAGGTCACCCTTGCTGGATCAGGGCCCGTGTAGACAGCATGCGGTCATGGACACATGGCAGAGGCAGGCCATTCAGTATATCACTGGGCATCCTATGCTGACTTCACCTGAGCAAAGCATTAACCAATTCCCCTATACTTTTAGAGGGGCAGAGAGACCCGATACAGCTTTTACTTTTCTCTACAAAATATTGCTCTCCAGAGTGTTCTGGAGGCTTGGGAGAGCCATGGAAAAGGGAGTGAGGGGACCCATTTGTCTCTGTAGATGTCAGACTCAGCTTGAATTTCTGCCTCTATTTTCCTATCCCCATCACTGGACCAAAACATAGAAGTAGCCTGTCCTTCCATTTCAGATTTATTTATTTATTTTTATTTGAGAGAGGGCATGAGCAGGTGGAGGGGCAGAGGGAGAGGGAGAAGCAGAGTCCCTCCTGGGAAAAGGATCAGACTCAGGGCTTGATCCCAGGACCCCAGAATCATGACCTGAGCCACAGGCAGATGCTGAACCGACTGAGCCACCCAGGCACCCCTGTCGTTCCATTTCAGGCTAGTCTTCCTTGGGGGAGTAAATATTTAAATAGTTCCCTCTTTGGGGGCTCTTCTCTCTGTCTCATTTTCTTTGTGACATGAGGGCATAAACATAGTACCTACTTCATTGGGTTGCCGTGAGGATTAAGCGAAATGGGTGTTTAAATGTTTTAGAACAGGTGCCTGTTACATAGGTGGACAGAAGGGGTAAGCTTGTGTTATCATTGGTGTTATCCAAGTGACCAATAAATGGGTGGCTCTAGTGCTGGCAGAGGTCTAACTTTTTCCCTCTGGGGGCGCTTTGGAAATAGGCTCCTGGAGTTCCCTGAACCTGAGCTCCTCGGATACTGAGACCTCCCACCCTTTTCCACTACGACGACATCCGTAATGACCCTTCGGATTCCTTAAAAAGTTTCTATGTGTCATCAGCTCCCCAGGACAAACGAGTGTCCTAGAAAGGGGCTTCCCAAAGGTTGGTCCTTCCTGACTTCTGGCACTCCCTGGCCTTTGCAGAATTCCACTATAATTGTACGGTTTCTATCGAAAATTTGAATCCCTGTTAAAATTCACAGAGTGATTGTCACCAAGGGCAGATCAACTCGTGTATAGTTATATCTGGTTATACAGCAGTAAGCAGAAAAGGACGGTTGGTCCCTGGAAATCTTTGCTTTTCTCGGAGAAAAAAAAAAAAAGATATACGTACTGAAAAGTGGGGAAGATGGCTACCCTAGAGAGGGAGTAACTAGTTTTCACCAAGGCATTTGACCAATTTACTTTTAGTATGTAAAAAGTACTGAAGGACAAGATGGAAAAGTCGAGACAGGATGCTACTAAATTAGGGAGATTTATAACCAAGTGAATAACTACGCTCCAGGGCAGGCTCCCAGTAACATGCCACAGGGCTTTGTCTCTGGCTTTCTTTCACTTTACAATTTTAGCAGTGATTTCCTGAAGCAAGGGCATGATGGAATTAGGATCCAAAAAGATCTTGACAGGCCGGAACAATTAGGCTGAATCCAACAAGCTGAGATTTATCAGAAACAATTGTAAGGTCTTGCCCTGGCATCTAAACAACCAACTCTATAAGAATAGGAGATGAAAAGCATGACAAGAGGTGGACGACCGTCAGCACAGTTCCCAGTGTTCAGCACGAGGTTTGACATGGATCCACAGGACGATGGGGCTGTCAACAACAGAGTTTCACTTCTAGACTGTGCTGCCACAGATACAGTATCATGACAAGGGAAGTCATTCTTCCTTCCATCCTTGCTGCGTAGACCACGGATGGAGTATGGGGATCAGTTCTGGACCCTTGACCTGAGGATCCCATGGAACACACGTGGAGGAGAGAACCAGGGTCCCAGCCACACTCCGTGTCGTGTTCTCTAATGAATCACGGATGGCATTGGGAACCCTTGCTCCAGAGAGAAGATTCTGTGAAGACATGATGGTTGCCTTCCAACATTTTAGGTTGTCCCTTAATATTTGAAGGGCTGTCATGCTGAAGAGGTATCAAACGTTCTGGGTGGCCTCAATGATTAGAACAAGGGTGAATGGGGGGTAGCCACGTCTATGGAGGCAGAGTTTGATGTGAAGTAAGGGCTACCATAACTGCTAGTGTTTCCAGCAATCCACAGGTGACTGGACTGTGTGGGAGGACACCTCAGAACTAGTAGTTAAGAGCTGAGATGGATAGTCAAGACTTAAGGGTACGTTGTGTTGTTGATTTAGAGGTGGTTCATGGTTTTGCTTTTTTTTAAAAAAAAAAAATCCAAATGTATAAGTTACAGAGATCTTTAAAATGTAATAGCCTGATGTCTGTTTGTGCCCAAACGTGGTGGCCCCAGAACCACATAAATCAGGGCCAGGGATTTTGCATCATGGAACACGAAGGAGATGATCTTGTGTTAGAAGATTTGATAACAGGATTTGCAACCACCCCTTCCTGTGCTAAAATAATATCGTTATTGCAAAATATAAAGTTTTCAAGGGGATTACATCACCATACCTTGTCAGGATGAGCTGGCCACAAAACCCTTCCCCACCTGGCTGGCTGAAGTAGCCAGTCTAATAGAGT
The DNA here is from genome assembly GCF_003265705.2 of Callorhinus ursinus. NCBI lineage: Eukaryota > Metazoa > Chordata > Mammalia > Carnivora > Otariidae > Callorhinus > Callorhinus ursinus. The sequence continues at coordinate 7,705,236 of NW_027397117.1, read as the reverse complement.
TGTTTAGAATTGCCCATCTGGCAAACAAAAGTGCCTGCCAAAAGTGATCAGTTTTATATTAGCCTAATTGGTTCTGAATAGTTTTCTCAGTAAAAGGTTCAATTGTACCTTGACGGTTCATAGAATCTTCGTAGAGCAAGACATTTTTTTTTCTTATTTGCTATTAAGAAGGCATGTATCCAATTGTTCTATAAAAGCCGGGTACAGTAATTCAAATATACATTCGGGTATATATATATATATATATAATTCGGGTAAACTATCCCAAGGTAGACTTTTTCAGCCGTATCTATATAGAATGACATAGCTTTATTGACTCTCGTGTTAAGTCTGGAGGTAGGATGAATTCCTGGCTGGTTAATTCAGCCTCTCAAGATGTCAGAATTTTAGGGGTGCCTGGGTGGCTCAGTGGCCTCAGCGCCGCTGCAGGGCTCCGAACTTGACCTGAGTCGAAACCAAGAACTGGACCCTTAACTGCATCTGCCTTCGGTTCAGGTCATGATCCCAGGGGTCCTGGGATCGAGCCCCGCATCGGGCTCCCTGCTCAGTGGGAAGCCTGCTTCTCCCTCTCCCTCTCCCTCTGCCCCTCCATCCTGCTTGTGGCTCTGTCTCTTTCTCTCGAATAAATAAATAAAATCTTTAAAAAGAAAGGATGTCAGAATTTTAAGTTACAGCTCTGCAGTTCTCTTGGCTTCTCCTCATGGAGGCAAGACGTCTGACACACATCCCACCTTCACTGCACAACAGCCAAAGCAGGGCGTGTCCCCTGTGAAGAGAGAGGACACCTTTTCCCAAGAGACCCCCAAGTCTCTTCCTTTACAATGCATCTCATGTCACACCATTTTGAAAGATTATTACATGGTTTTGCAGATGTTCAAGCCTGCCAATTCATGCAGTCTGAAAGCTATTGCTCTAGATTTTTTTTAAATATTATTTTATTTTTAATTTTGATTTTGATTTTTAATTAATGTGAAGTACAGATTTTTAACTAACACACGTGTAGATTCTTGTAACTACTAATACATACAGAATAGCTTGATCATGCTAAAACATCTCATGTTTTCCCTTTGTGTCTAAATTCATGACAGGTATTGGGCTCTAGTTTTTTTTTTTTTTTTTTTTTTTTTTGTTATGTCTTTTACTATTTTTGGTATCAGGGTAATGTCAGCCTCATAAAATAAGTTAAGAAGTGTTCCTCCTCTTTTATTTTCTGGAAGAGATTGTGTAGAATTGGTATTATTTCTTCTTCAAATGTTTGGTAGAATTTGCCAATGAAGCCATCTGGGCCTCAACATTTCTTTTTCAGAAAGTTTTAAATTATGAATATAATTTTTTCAAGAGGATTATTTAGCTTATATCATTATGTCTTTCATCTTTGGTGAATTTTGTGTTGTTTGAGGAACCAATACATTTCCTTTGTCTTTCTTGCTCAGAGTTGGTATACCCCTATCTACATTGACAACCCTGTCAGACATGTTATAATTTTTGTTTTCAGCCATCAGGCATTTTTAAAGAACAAAATGGGATAAGTATTTACCCAGATATTTACCATTCCTTCATTCCCGATGTTCTTAGTTTCCCGCTGGAATCCTTTTCTCTCTGAGGAAGTTCCTTTAAGAATTATGTTCGAGTAGGTCTTCTGACAATGACCTTCTCTGCTTTCCTTCATCTGAAATTCTCTTCGTTATACCTCCATTCCTGCGGGATATTTTCACTGGATCTAGAATTGGGTTGACTGTTCTTTTCTTAGCACATTAAGTCTGTTCTTCCATTTCCGCCTGGCCTCCCTGTCTTATGATGAGAAATCTGTAGTCCTTTGAATCATTGCTTCCATACTGATAATGCTTCCTTTTCCTTTGGCTGCTTTCTGGATTTTTTTCTTTACTCATCAGAAATTTGATTATGGTGTATCTGGGCTTTTTTTTTTTTTTGAGATTTGTTCTATTTGGGATTCACTGAATTTCTTGAGCCTGGTTGTTTGTTTCTATCAACAAAGTTGGGAAATTTTCAGTCATTATTCCCTTACATATTTTTTCTTCTCTGTAGCCTCTTTTTTTTTTTTTAAAGATTCTATTTATTTATTTTAGAGAAAGAGCATGTGAGAGAGAGTGTGGGTGGGGGGAGGAGCAGAGGGAGGGGAAAAGAATCTCAAGCAGACTCTGCACAGAGCATGGAGCCGCTGCAGGGCTCCGAACATGACCTGAATCGAAACCAAGAACTGGACACTTAACTGACTGAGCCACCCAGGCACCTCTCTGTACCTTTTCTCATCTCCTTTTGGGACTCTGATAGAATGGACATTAATCACAGTAGAGGAGAGGGGAAGGACTCATGATTTTTATTGATCTGTGTACAAGTTCACTAACTCTTCTCTCATTCCCATTTTGTAATTGAGCTTATCTCTAGAGATCTGTTGTCGTTGGCTCTTTTTTTTTTTTACAGTTTTATTTATTTTTTTCAATGAATACAGTGTTTAAGAATGACTAGAATTTTTTTAAATTAACATAATGTATTATTTTTCTCAGGGGTACAGGTCTGTGATTCAACAGTCTTACACAATTCATAGCGCTCACCATAGCACATACCCTCCCCAATGTCCATCACCCAGCCACCCCATCCCTCCCACCCCCTCCACTCCCGCAACCCTGTTTGTTTCCTGAGATTAAGAGTCTCTTATGGTTTGTCTCCCTCTCTGGTTTCATCTTGTTTCATTTGTTCTCTCTTCCCCTATGATCCTTAGCCTTGTTTCTCAAATTCCACACATCAGTGAGATCATATGATAATTGTCTTTCTCTGATTGACTTATTTTGCTTAGCATAATACCCTCTAGTTCCATCCATGTCATTGCAAATGGCAAGATTTCATTTTTTGATGGCTGCATAATATTCCATTGTATATATATACCACATCTTCTTTATCCATTCATCTGTCGATGGACATCTAGGTTCTTTGCATAGTTTGGCTATTGTGGACATTGCTGCTATAAACATTGGGGTGCACGTGCCCCTTCGGATCCCTACCTTTGTATCAGTTAGATTCTTATTTATATCATCTATTTCTTTGTTGAAACATTGTCTTTACATCGCTCTCAAGAGCATTTGCCCTCACTCATTGCACTCTCTCTTTAGTGGTTTTGTTAAAGCTCCTCCCCAACCCCCCCGATAATTCTAACACATGTGTCATTGGCATTTGTAGATTGTGTTTTCTAATGTAGGTTGAGACTTTCCTGTTTCTTCATAGGCTGAACAATTTCGTATGATACTCGGGACATTTTGAATATTGTGTTATGAGACTCCCGGCCTTTTAAAAATCCTGTGGAGAATGTTGATATTCTTGTTTAAGCAGGCAGTTGGTTTGGTTGGGCTTAAGCCACGAATTCTGACCAGATTTCTTTGGGTTGTGGTGCCAATGTCTGTTCAGTTTTCAAATCCTTTGCCTTGCAGTTCAGCTCTATTCTGCTTGTGTACCACCCACTGGCCATCCTGGGACCTGAGTAGCAGTCAGTCCTGTCTTTCTGTTCAAAGTCTATGCGCTGCTCTTTAAGGTCAGCTGCGTGAGCAGCTCGTGGGTGAGCCCAGGATTTCATAAACAATATTGTGGGGTAGCTTTGCCAAGCTCTTCACTCTCCCAGATCTTCCTGATCCTTTTCAGCTCTTGTCTTTTTTATCCCTACAGCCAGAAATATGGGGCTCTATTTGTCCCATTCTGCTCCACAATTTCCATGGCTATGCCAGCTTCTTGGTCCAAATGACAGGAGAAAAGAAAGAAAAAAGCATCAGGGGTTCCCCCCATTCCTGAGACAAAGGCACCTCTGATCAGCTCCCTCAGAGCTTCTCGGCGCCTACAGATTACTGTGTACTGGGCCTGCGGGACTGAAGAAATGAAAAAAAAAAAAACCACATTAAGTATTTCCCTCACTCTCTCTCAGCATTGGCAGACCCCTTTCCCACCCGGGAGTCAGAATTAGAGGGTTTCCTGGAGCTCCTGCTGTCCACACCAATGCCCACTTCCAGGCTGCACACTGCATTGCTTCTAGCTTGGGAACACCAGAGGAAAAATATAGGAAACTGTTTGCTGGTATGGTCGCACTTCAGATTCAGGTCGTCTTCCCCAATTGCCCTCCTAATGTGTTTTCGCAGAATCTTTACAGAGCTGCTCCACACTTCCTGTCTGGGTTTCATAGCCATATTCGGTGCAAGAGATAGGGTGGAATGTTGTTCCATCTACCCATAACCAGAAACTCTTGGAAAATTTTCACAAAAGTTTTCTTCAGCGTAAGTGGTTAATTGAATGTCATGTCATAAATTCAGTCACTATACGTGAGCTATCGAGAAATCGGGTGTCTCTAAAATACTGAGCAAATGCCACAGGACCTCCCCCGGAAATAGGAATATCAGCTGTTATGAGTCTTTCAGGGTCTGTACCTATGAACACCTGGGTCCATGATTGACAGCCTTCTCAATCGTGATAGCTAAGCTCTGAAATCTATTACAATTCAATTTGTTTTCTTATAATCAGATTTCAAAGTAAACTAATTTCCAATTTGTTTCCTTTAAATTTAACTTAACATCCTGATTTTACTGGATTTTTCCTTTCAGGAAGCTTCCGTCAATGCTGAAATCAGTAGCGAGCTCCCTCAGTACTAGTCATGTCAGGATTTTTGGTTCGGTCTGTACATATTTCCTTGGCATTGCTCTTATACATCATCCCTGCAGCAGCATTGCTAAGGAAGAGACAGGGTTAGTGTACTGGCTGTCAGGGGCGCCTGGGAAGGAAGTAGTCCCTCCTGACCTAGGGTGGGAGGTCTAGTTCTTGGGAAGAAAGGAACAGAGAAAGACCCTGTAGTCCATAGATTGGATGGCGTTCCTAAGTGGTTCCTTTATTTTCCTTGATAAAGATTTTTTTAAGAGACCATTTAAAAGAGAGAAATTCTGCATGTCTTGTATATCCTCGAATTCTTTCTTCCTTTCTTTCTTTCTTTCTTTCTTTCTTTCTTCCTTCCTTCCTTTCTTTCTTTCTTTTTTTCTTTCTTTCTTTCTTAGTTGTTTCATACACTCCTAAAGTCTCCATTTAAAAATATAAATGAAATTGGATATTCACAATCCAGGAAGCATAGCATTTAGGTCTAAGTCCACATTGAAAACCTAGGATCTTCAATGAAATGGAAACGTGTAAAAGTGATTATACTCGCCCCTGTTGACAGCCGGGTTTTTGTTTTTGTTTTTAAAGATCTTATTTATTTGACAGAGAGAGAGAGAGAGAGAGAGAGAGAGAGACAGCCAGAGAGGGAACCACAAGCAGGGGGAGTGGGAGAGGGAGAAGCAGGCTTTCTGCGGAGCAGGGAGCCCAGTGCGGGACTCGATCCCAGGACCCTGGGATCGTGACCTGAGCCGAAGGCAGACGCTTAACTAACTGAGCCACCCAGGCGCCCCTGACAGCCAGGTTTTAAAGCCAGACAGTTCCAGCGGTGGTTTGTTTTCAACTTCTGTTTGTTTCATGCAGAATGGTAGAGCTTTTGTACCTCACTGGCCCTTGTGTTCCAATGTTTCTCATTGTGCCCAATGCCTGTAATCTACATGGGACAATGTATTTTTTCCCCCTAGGGAATTTGGTGATTTTTTTCAACAATTTCAGTGCAGAAGTCATCTTTCAAATCCCTAATCCCTTGGCCTTCTGCCCAGTGTGTGGACACGGTGTTACAAATACACCCGTGGATGTGCTCTCCATGTTAGGCTTCGTGGAGAATGTTGATATTCTTGTTTAAGCAGGCAGTTGGTTTCGTTGGGCTTAAGCCACGAATTCGTTAGCCCCAGCAGCTAACACACAGTATTTACTCCTACTTTGCGCTCAACTGAGCTAATAATTACTGGAAGTAGAACCGTTGAACTTATCATCATCCAGGGACTCATTGGGGTGAGATGTGTAGCATATAGAGATATTCAATGTGTTGTGATTGTTTTTTCTTAATATGTATTATGGCGATAGGGCCTCAGAAGGGCAATTTTCTATACAATTCTAATTTTGTGTGAAATGATATGGGTGGTGGTTGTAAAACATTCTATCTAAGATGGGTTGGTGCCAAGCAGCCTCTTACTTCTGTACAATTTGGAAAGCTGGAGTACATGTTCCACAGAGGATGTCCTCAAGATTGAGCGATACTCTTGGTCCAGCAGAGCCATGAACCCTGAAGAACTATTTCATAAAGACACTTACCCCATTAAAAAAGAGAAATAACTTACTGTTTTATTACAACCATATGACATGCTGTTATAGAAGCAATCAGATCTTCCAAAAACAGGGGACTGATGAGAAAACTATAGCTCTCTATAGGGTGTTAGGTGGCCAATTATGTTTTAAAGATTTTTAATAACATGGGAAATGTTCACCATGGAACGGACAGGAAAATATTACTTCAGTGATTTTATTTATTTGCTTAGAAGAAAATACTGCAATGTTATCTCTGGGTGGTAGGTTGATTTTTAATTGCATATTTATATTCTGTATCTTTTCCATTTTTCACCATTATAAATAATGCCATGGCAGACAATATGGTACAGGGTTTTCTCTCCAAATTTCTGATGAAGTCCTTAGGACAGAGTCCAGAAAAGAAATTACTGAATCAAAGGAAAATAATATTAAAAAGGAACCTTTTATCTCAATGGCATTGCCAAATTAGTATCCAGAAAGGCTGTGCCAACGTCTGTTACCATCAGCGTGAACGTGAAATCCCAGCAAACTGTGCACTCAGTCTTCTCACTTAAAAATACAATCTTTGCATCCTGGGGATGTGGGAAATGCTATCTCATTATTGCTTTAATTTGCATTTATTTTCATACTGTTGAAGTCAAACATTTTCCACATGTTTACCATTTGTATTTTTCCTTTGTGAATTATGTGTTCACATCCTTTAGCATTTATGCCTTAATGAGTTCCTTTGTATTTGAAGAGTATTACCCTGTTCCCATCTTCACTGCATACAGTTTCCCTAGTTTATTGCTAAATATTTAATTTAGTCTCTGACGTCTTTGACATACAGAGTATGTTGGCAACTCTGTGGATCTTTACTTCTCTGCTTTTCTTTTAATGATTTTCAGCTTAGAAAAGTTTTTTCCTGTTTTACCTACGTATTCTAATGTATGTCTTTTGTGTTTTACAGTAAAATATGAAATGAGGAGCAAAATTGGTATTTCTTTCCAGATGCTTCTCTTCCCAACACCGTTTGATAAGGAAACCTTTTTTCTACTCAGTTGTTTCTATTATTTGTATTTACCAGGACTTAATTCTGGACAGTCCTGCTTTATCTCCTGTCCACTCTTACATCAGTACTTTTTTCATTATTATAGTTCTGTAATACATTTTATTATTAGATATGGCATTACTATTCTTAATTATTTTTAAAGCTTTTCTTGGCCTGTTCACTCTTCCAGATGACCTAATGAGTCACTGGGAAACTTCCCCAAAAAATTCCATAGGGATTTTTATTGAAATTGCATGAAACATCTAAATTAATTTAGGAAGAATTAACATCGTTACAGTAATCTTTCCATCAAGAATAGTATTGTATGCCCTTTCCTTTAAAGGCTTTTTAAAAAAAAGTTTGTTTGTTTTTTATATTTATTTAAGCTATCTCTACACCCACCTAGGGCTTGAACCCACGACACCGAGATCAAGAGTCGCAAGCCCTTCCGACTGAGCCTGCCAGATGCCCCGGAAAAGCTTTTTCAATATCTCTCTAAAGTTGTATAGGTTTCTTCATATGAGTCCTAAATATCACTTTCAAGTTTATTCCTGGTCGTTTTGTCCTTTCTGTGTGATTAGAGAGATTTTTCTCTTTTATTACGGTCATTTGCTCTATTATTTGCTTAATTACCACTGGTTAACCATGGCTGGCTTTGTGATTAAAATCAGATTGCCAGCCTTCAGATCCCGGCCCGCTCAGGGCTGGCCAGTGCACACAGGGCATCATCGCCTCTCCTGCTTTCTGCTTGCTGACTGAAGTCGTGAAATAACATGACCCGTCTTGTAAGTGTGCCTTGACGGTTAAGCGAGTTCCTTCACGTAATCCCAGGCGCTCACCTGTTCTGTTCTTTCTTTGGAATGCCGTTGTCCTCCTCAGGTGAAGTGCCTCCAGCCCCAGGCTGCTCCTGAGCGCTCCACACTTGCCACCCACAATCCAGTGTGTCTGTGCATCTGCATCCGTGGAAGTTAAGCTTTTTAGTCCCTGAGAGCCCTTGTGTCTTCTGATTTCACTCTTTGAGAGCTCCGATTTCCTTCCTTTCTGTTTCTTTCTCCTCTTAAATTCTTCCTCCTCCCATGGCAGTTCGGGGGGAGCCAAGGGCCCCAACTGCTGTTGGGTCCCCTCCCTCTTGTCACCACACCTCCCTGAAATGAGCTGCAATTTCTTGGTCTGCCTATAAGTTTCTGCCCTCCTTCTCCACCAATGTCTTCTTGGGCGGTGGGAAATGCACAGGTAGAGGGGGGGCCCCCCCAGTGTCCATCTTGTGGCTGAGCAGAGAACAGGTGCCTCTCTTCCACTGAGGTTCCAGCCCACAGAGTAGATTTTCCCCAAGTGTTTTTGGAGTCAGTGGGGTCAGGAACCACCCACCAACCTGCTGCTGTGAACAGGTGTGGCCCTTTCCCCAGAGATTTCACAGGTGAAGCAGGCAGACCCTCTCCACCCTCCCTCCACCTGCCTTCTACCTTTTCCTCTGGGCGCCCCCACCTGCCCCAGCCGGTGCGCACAGCAGAGGGGACTTGCCAGGAGGTCGGGGGGACAATGACTGACGCTGTCTTCTCCAGAAGTCCCTTGGCTCTTCTGTTCTGTTAAAAGATCTAAACGGTGATTGCTGCTACACAGGAAAACTATTGATTTTCTAAGGGTTTGTTTGTACTTCGCCACTGTTACTTCACTCCCCAGGATAACGGTTGTGTGTTTTTTTCTGGACAATCACACTGCCCTCCGAGTGGTGATCCTCTTGTTTTCTCCATTCCTGTGTTCGTATTTTTTACTTCTATTGCGCGTCGTATTGTTGGCCAGCATATTGGGAACAATTAGAATAAAAATGATAGCGAGCATCCTGGGCCCGTGCTTATCTGACTGGGGATTCTTTCCATGTGTGAGGATGTCTGCCGTTGTCTTAAGATAGGTCACTCTTACTTTTTTAAGGAAGAATTATTCTTTGCCCAGTTTAAAAAGTCCTAAATGAATATTGTATTTTACTCAGATCCATAGATATCAGCACTTTTAAAAGTTGTATCTATTGATTTGATTTATCATTGTTAATTGATTTCCCTAATATTAAATTGTACTCAAGTCCTGGAATAATCTATACCTGGCTATGGTAACCTGTGCTTTTGGTATATTTTAAATTAGATTTTCTAGTTCTGGCTTCAGGATTTTTATATGTATCCATAAGGGAAGTTTGTCAGTTGTTTTCCTTTTGTGTATTTTGGTATCAGAGTTACATTGACTTTTCCTCTTCTGCTTTATCCTGGAACAGTTTATATGACATGAGGAATATTATTTCTCAACAACATGAAAAAACGAATGCAATTATTCCTATTTGAGAGGATTTTCAGGTGATTTCATTAGGATTACTTTATAATTCCTTAAGTCTCAGTCCATTTCTTTTCAATCTTTACTTAACTCAGTACTGAGAAATTACCCCTTTTTTATAAAAGCACTAGCTTCACACCTGAAAGACTCCACCAAAAAACTGCTAGAATTGATAAATGAATTCAGTAAAGTTGGAGGATTTGAAATCAATGTACAGAAATCTGTTGCATTTCTAAGATTTTTTTTTATTTTTTTAAGAGCGAGAGAGAAGATGCCCATGAACGAGGGGCAAAGGGAGAGGGACACAAGCAGACTCCCCACTGAGTGAGGAGCCTGACTTGGGGCTCCATCCCAGGACGCTGAGATCATGACCTGATCCGAAGTCAGATGCTTAATCGACTGAGCCATCCAGGCACCCGAAGTCTGTTGCATTTCTATACACCAATAATGAAGCAGCAGAAAGAGAAATTAAAGAATCACTTCCATTTCCAACTGCACCAAAAACAATAAGACACCCAGGAATAAACCTAACCAAAGAGATGAAAGACCTGTACTCTGAAAACTCTAAAGCACTGATGAAAGAAATTGAAGATGACACAAGAAATGGAGAGACATCCCATGCTCATAGATTGGAAGAACAAATACTGTTACAATGTCTGTACTACCCAAAGCCATCTACACATTTAATGCAACCCCTGTCAAAACACCCAACAGCATTTTTCACAGAGCTAGAACACACAATCCTAAAATTTGCACGGAACCACAAAAGATCCCGAATAGCCAAAGCAACCTTGAAAAAGAAAAGCAAAGCTGGAGGCCTCACAATTCAAGACTCCCAAGTTATATTATGAAACTGTAGTGATCAAAACAGTAAAATCAGGATGGTACTGGCTCAAAAATAGACACATAGATCAATAGAACAGAATAGAAAACCCAGAAACAAACCCATAACTATATGGGCAATTAATCTTCCACAAAGCAGGAAAGAATATCCAATGGGAAAAAGAGTCTCTTCAAGAAATGGTGTTGGGGGGGGCGCCTGGATGGCTCAGTTGCTTAAGCCTCCAACTCTTGGTTTTGGGTCAGGTCATGATCTCAGGGTTGTGAGATCGAGCCCCTCATCAGTCTCTGTGCTCAGCTCAGAGTCTGTTGGAGATTCTTTCCCTCTCCCTCCCCGCTGTTTCTCTCTCTCAAATAAATAGAATCTTTTAAAAACTGCTGTTGGGAAAACTGGACAGCAATGTGCAGAAGTATGAAACTGGACCACTTTCTTAAGCCATACATAAAAATAAATTCAAAATGGATAAAGACCTAAATGTGAGACAGGAAACCATCAAAATCCTAGAAGAGAACACAGGTAGTAACTTCTTTGACATCAGCCTTAGAAACTTCTTTCTAGATAACCTCCTGAGGGAAGGGAAACAGAAGTAAAAATAAACTATTGGGACTACATCAAAATAAAAAGCTTCTGCACAGTGAAGGAAACAGTCAACAAAAATAAAAGGCAACCTACAGAATGGGAGAAGATATCTGCAAATGACATATCTGATAAGGGGTTGGTATACAAAATATACAAAGAACTTATACAACTCAACGCTCCCCAGAAATGAATAATCCAATTAAAAAATGGGCAGAAAACATGAATAGACATTTTTCTAAAGAAGGCATACAGATGGCCAACAGACACATGAAAAGGTGCTCAACATCATTGATGCTCAGGGAAATGCAAATCAGAACTACAGTGAGATAGCACGTCACACCTGTCAGAATGGCTAAAGTCAACAACACAGGGAACAACAGGTGTTGGCAAGGATGCAGAGGAAGGGGAACCCTCTTGCACTGTTAGTGGGAATGCAAACTGGTGCAGCCACCCTGGAAAACAGTTTAGAGGTTCCTCAAAAATTTAAAAAATAGAACTTCCCTGTGATCCAGCAATTGTGGTGCTAGATACTTACCCAAAGAACACAAATACTAAATCAAAGGGGTACATGCTCCCCAATGTTCATAGCAGCATTATCTACAATAGCCAAACTATGGAAACAGCCCAAGTGTCCATCAACTAATGAATAGATAAGGAAGATGTGGGAGCTATATATTTACACATACACATAAATACACACACACACACACACACACACACAGTGGAATATTACTCAGCCATAAAAAAGAACGAAATCTTGCCATTTGCAATGACATGGATGGAGCTAGAGATTATTATGCTAAGCAAAAGAAGTCAGTCAGAGAAAGACAAATACCATATGGTTTCACTCATATGGAATTTAAGAAACAAAACAAATGAGCAAAGGGGAAAAGAGAGAGAGAGAAACCAGGAAACAGACTCTTAAGTATAGAGCACAAAGTGATGGTTACCAGGGGGGAGGTGGGTGGAGGGATGGGTGAAATAGGTGATGGGGCTTAAGGAGTGCACTTGCCGTGATAAGCGCCGAGTGTTGTATGGAGATGTTGAATCACTACATTGTACATCTGAAGCTAATATTACACTGTATGTTAATTAACTGGAATTCAAATAAAAACAACAAAAGCACTAGTTTCACAAAAAAGTTTCTTTTAAAAACGTATTAGCTTTATACAAAGTATTTCATAATTTTTATTTCTTCTGTATTTGTTGCTACATATCTTTTCTCAGTTGTAATTTTATTTGAATTTTTCTAGATTTGATATGCCAGTAATTTATGTGTTTTATAGTTTTTCCCAAGGAATTTGCTCCTTTCTTTTTTGTACGCTGGTTACCATATGTATGTATATGTGTATTTTCCAATTAATTAATTCTGCCCTCACTCTGATTTTACTATACCTTAGCCCATTATCTTTATGTCTAACTTCTTTTCAAAATTTTTCTTTGAATGTTTTCTTTCCTATTTTTCTGCAATCTTTTAAAATAATGAAATTATTTTTAATGCTTTGAATTTACCTCTGAGGAAAGCTTCGATTAATACCTACATATTTGAGATATGTGATGTTCTTGTCATTTTCTTTAAAATTTATCTTGAAGTTGTATTCTTTTCTCTTGGAATTTGTATTCTTTATTGATCAGGAGAGTATTTTTCAACGCAGAGAGGTTTAGGGATTTCTGTTTAAATATTAAATATGACTAAGTCCTTGTTTCTTTGAGTTTGAGTAGGAAAATGTGGCCTCCTAATATCAGCTGTAGAGAAGTAGTTGATGTTCTCTCTGTAATCTTTCATATAATCCTGTATTTATAAATGTTCCATGAATATTTTGAGAGGTGTAGTGTTTGTTTGCTGCAGCATTCCGTATACAGCTGATGACTTAGTTATTGCAGTTGTATTGATTAAATTATCATTTTGGAAGCCAACATGGCCTAATGCAAAGAGCAAATGTGTGGAGTCAAATCCACCGGGGTTCAAGCCTGGGTTTTGTTATAGTCAGTGGAACAATCTTGTATGGGTGGCATTATCTGGACCTCCTTCATGCCTTCGTGAATGGGGACACCTATTTCTACCTTTCAGTGTTGTTGAGAGAAATAAATGAGGCCCCTTAAGTCAAATCCCTTAGCAATGTACCTGGCCTGTAGTTGGTCACAATTAATGGCAACTATTATTAAGTTTCAACACTTGATCTACTCTTAACTGATGGAATATCAGATACTTTTATCTCTCTCAGCTCAGGAAAATGTCTTGTTATGATTCTTTTGAGTAGTCTCCTGATTTTCTTTCTTGTGAAATTCAAGTCTCCAATTTCTCTCTTTCATCTCTGTCATTTTCTCTTTCATCATTTCATTTCTGTCTTATTTCCCTCTGTCTTTATTTAGAGTAAGTTAGGGCTAGAGATTATTCATGCAGTTGTCTCTGCAATTGCTTCCTCCCACACACATAATATATTTTCCAAATAGCATTTCTGTTTGTCTACATAAAATGAATACACTAATATGCTACTTTTAAGTAACACACAGAGGAGTGTACTAAGTAGAAGTGCATTAAGTAGAGAGTTTATAATGTGCAGGTTTTGGTTTTCCCAGTACACAATGACCTCTCTTTTCTGCCCTTTCCAGTGTGTGCACCCCGCCCTTTCTTGTTTGTTTATCATACTGTATGGAGGCACTACTCCACTAATATATTTTAGACGTTATAACACATCCCCCCCCCAAAAAAAACCCAGAAGTTAAAAAGAAAGAATACAAATAGATATGGATGGAGCATGTGATATTTTTTCCGGCCCCACAAATGTTCTTGAACATCCTTTGCTTTGCTCTCACCATGGAGACCACTGTCCTAGATCATATCAAATTTCTCTTCTTTTTACTTCTGCAGAACTTCCTTTTCCATAGCAGACACACACTTGTGATTCCTTGTCTCTCTTCCCACCAGAACACAGATTTTCAGGAGGACAGTGGTGATGTCCTCTAAGTTCACACCCTTGACTTTCTTATTCTGCTATGGTCAACTGATATTTCCAATGCTAATGTAAAGTGTAAATGAAAGCATCTTTTTCTATTTTCATTTCCCTACATTATCTAATATATGTAAAAACTCTGTGCTTGGGGTTCAGCTCCTATGGGAAACTGGCTTTCCAGATGCTGGGTTGCTAGAGGCAGGCACACTGCTCTGGGTTGTCTGGGCCTCAGTTCTGCTTTTACCAACGGGGTGAGGATGGGATGGTTCAGGAACTAGAAGGGGTGCTTGGGTGGCTCAGTCAGTTAAGCATCTGCCTTTGGCTCAGGTCATGATCTTGGGGTCCTGGGATTCAGCCCCACATTGGGCTCCCTGCTCAGTGGGGAGCCTGCTTCTCTCCCTCTGCTCCTTCCCCCTGCTCAGGCTCTCTCTTTCTCTGTCTCTCTGTCTCTCATAAATAAATAAATAAACAGACAAATAAATCTATCTATCATCTATCTATCTATCTATCTATCTATCTATCTATCTATCTATCTACCGATCTATCTTTTTTAAAAAAAAGGAACTAGGAGAACTTGATAGATATAACATTCCATGAATAGAAGCAGTGAATGAAGAGACAGTGCTAGTCCTGTCAAAATAATGGCCAAGCCATGGTGCAGCACAGTTAAGCATCTCAAATCTAGGAAGGCCCTACCTGTGTCACCAGCAGATGCAATATCTGTGTTAGGACCCCTGAATCATGAGAAGCCAGCATCTTTTCCTACTCAAGGTGGAAAAGTTGATTTCAATAAATTTCTGTGGCTTTGGCTCAATGACTCAAGAATTTATGAGTGCAGAAAAGGACTAACATAGCAGGCTATCCTTAGAAAGGCCTGCTTGCAAGGTTAACCCTTGGGTAGTATCCAGGAAATTGGATCTGGGGAGGGATTCCATCATACCTAGAATACATCAAGAGTGTCTCACTGTGCCCAAACTGTTTATGTATACAATATAGTTTATGCTGAACACTTGCTTTTCTTCTGGGAGTCTTGAATGTTAGTACATGCAGGCACAGAGTGCCTACATGACCAGCGCCCCGGAAAAATCCTTGAACACTGGGACTCCAAGGAACTTTCCCGGTAGATAGGATTTCATACATGTTGCCACTACTAAATGCTAGGGGAGTTAATAAGCATGTCCTGTTGACTTCACTGGGAGAGGATTCTGGAAGCTTGTTCCTGCTTTCCTCCAGACCTCACCCCATGCATCTTTCCTTCCTGATGATTGTGCTTTATATTCTTTTGCAGTAATAAATCATAGTCAAGAGTAGAACTATATGCTGTCCTGGGAGTTCTCTTAGCAAGCCATTGAACTTGGGGGTGGGTCTTGAGATCTCCAGTATATATCCCCCCTTCCAAAGCAGGTTGCTGCTCCTGAGCCCCTTCTATGTAAAAATTCAAATGCTGTTGTCAGGTTTTACCACCACCACCCCAGGTCCAGTAATGAGCCATACAATGTCCCTTTCTCAGCAGTCACCCTACCTGGCCCTCTGTGGCATTTCACGTCACTGGAGACTAACTACCTGCCCCTTATTGAATGTCTCCCTTGATTTCCAGGTCCCCCTCCCTCTTGGTTCTGCTCTCAGACATTTCCTTTCCAGGTCCCTTCACCTCTTCCCTCTTATGTAGAGTGTAAGACATCAAAAAGGTGCTCTTAGGTTTCCATTTTAAGCCCCCCAAACACAGGAACGATACTGTAAGTGCTGAGTTTCCCAAGAGCCCACTCCTCTTTATGTGTTAGCTCAGGCTGCTGGGGCAAAATACCACGGACCAGGGGGCTTAGAGAACAGAAGCTTGTTTCTCTTAGTTCTAGGGTGATTGAGATCAAGGTGCTTGGCAGAATGGGTTTCTGGTGGGAACCCTGTCCTTGTCTTGTAGATAGCTGGCTGCCTTCCTGCTGTGTCTGCACATGGCCTTTCCCCTGGGCTGTCTGTTCTGGTACCTCTTCCTCTTCTTGTAAGGATACCAGTCCCATTGGTCAGGGCCCACCTTTATGACCTCATTTAACCTTAGTTACCTCCTTAAAGGCCCTGTCTCCAAATACAGTCCTATTGGGGGTTAGGGCTACAACATACGAGTTTTGGAGGGGGTACAGTTCAGTCCCTAACACTTTGTAAGAGGTTGAGTTTGAAGTATTAGGCAAAAGAATTTCACTGGAGAGAGTTGGTGGTGGTGGGCTCCGAGCTTTCACTAACCTCCCTGGAGTGGGACGGAGGTGTTTCTCCTTCAGTTTGAGCAAAAGATGTTTCCAGAGAGCCACTTATAGAGATTGACCTGTGTTTGCTTGAGTTTAAAGAATATAGGGGCTGGTGTTTGGGCCACATACGAAACACCTACAGGCCTGGGCTGGAGCTGGAGCTGCTGCCTGATTTGGGTAGCCAAGCAGAGATAGCTGGGCTGCACTGGCAAGGATGCCTAACACAGGGGCTAAGGAGCCGTCAGTTTGGGGTTGCCTTGAGGACCAGTGAGGTCTGATAGCATCCCAGGGGAGAGAGAGACCACCAGCAAGCCAGGGGTCTTTATTTATTATTTTTTATTATTATTTCACCTCATTGTGTCTGTTTCAGCTGGTTGGTCCTAATGCATGTGGTGTAGTCCTGGCCCTTCCACAGCTTTCTACCCTAGCTTAGGTGCATCAGGTGCATTCGTTTGACTTCCATGGGAAGCAACAAGACACGGTCCTTAGCAGGTTAGCTTCCTGCACTTCTTGCTAGGTGGATCATGATATTTGGAAGCTTGAGGAGGGAGGATGAGGCCGGGTGGGAGTGAATGCCATCCTCCCATGCTGCACCGCCTTGCTTGCTCGAGATTCGTAAAACAACTTACCCAAATGGAGTTTTGCATTCAGAGTCTGCTACATTCTGTGAAACACAGCGGGTCTGGGAAGCTGCCCACCTTTGTCCCTGAGGGCATGAGAATCCAGAAGGGCAGTCTGATGTCACCGTGCAGGCCTGGACCGGCCTTGTTTATTAGAGCAATTCTTTTTAGTGGAAGGGGTTTCGGATGCCTGGAGGGCTGTATGTGAGAGGCCTGGGTCCTCTGGGAATTGACCATCCAAGGAGGATCACCGAGACCCGACTGCAGGCAGAATGGCAATTTGGGGAAGAAATGGCTTTTAGGCAATGGTCATTTGTATTAAAGCCCCTGACGGCCATCTCACCCAGTTTCCTGCTAAATTCCTTCCTAGGTGGCCGGATAGGAAGACATATTGAACTCTCAAAGTTTGTAGACAGATACGAGCCTATGCTGGGATTTATGCCGGAATCTCTTATGCACAGGGTTGCTGGGACAACATGGAGGCTAGTATCAGAAGTCCCAAGCTGAGTCTCTTGGCTGGCACATATTAGCTGTGTGGCCACAATCTAGTTACTTTTAACCCCTTCCTGCCTATGTTTTCTCACAGGTAAAGTGTGGAAGAGGAGAATCTGTTCATAGTGCTGGGATAGAATCAGACAAGATGATAAATGCAAAGCCCTGAGCTCAGAGTCTGGTATACAGCGCGTGTTAAATATAATCCTTCTGAGTACTTATTATGACTCTTTTTAATGATTAAGAAAGACCTCTAATGGTTGACCTGAGACCCAACAGCTAGACCAGAGGGAGCAATTTAGATTTCACTTTGCCACTATATCCCAGGCAGCCGTAGCACTCCAGGCCAGGCAATGCTGGGGTCAGGGGAAAGAGCGTTCCAGACAGAGTCCAGCTATGACCCTCTTTCCACAGAGAAGGCCCGGGTGTCTGCCCACAGTTTGTCCAAGTGCACACACAGCAATCCACTCCCAGGGTGGAATCCCAGCTCCGCTCCCTGTGTGAGTTTCTGCAAGCCACAGAACCTCTTTGTGCCTCAGTTTCCCCATCTGTAAAATGGGCTGCTGGAAACCTTCAGTGAACCAGTGTACGGATGTTTCTGTAAGCAATGCACTCCACATTGTGAGTGTTCAGAGGTAGGTATTTTGATCATCATCAGACTTTTCAGACCTTGCTTCTGCCTGGGCATGGTTTTCATATGAGGGACTTAATGAAAAACCTCCCTCTGAGATTCTATTTGTCTCATTTCTCCTGGGATGGATGGAGTGAGGGCGGGGGGGACTTGGGGGCCACATTTCTGGGAGCAGCATAGATAGCCTATGGGGTGTTCCCAGTTCTGTTTTTCTGTCAAATGAGGATCTCCTGAACAGATCTGTTTTCTAGTCTAAATCTGAATAGAACCTTTTACTACTGGTTGGACTGAGATTGAGCTATGAATTAGGATGAGTCTTCATTTACAGGAGGCCTGCAGAAAATGTTCTACGTACACACATATATTCAGGAGCCAAAGCTGAGAAAATCCCAAGAGAGGTGTGGGGGCCCCACCTGGATTATTTCTACAACTTGTGGGCCTGCAGGAATCTATGTCCCTCTGCTCCATAACAGTAAAAAAAAAAAAAAAAAAAAAAAAAAAGTCAGGGGGATCATATTTGATCATAAAAAATCTGAGGTTCCAAGTGTCCTCTGTGAAATAGTAAGAAGCGAATTCTCGCACGAACTGGACCTCTCCTCCAAGTCTGTGCCGAGACACCTGTACCCTTGCACTGACTGCAGTTGGCACTGCCCATAGGGCCCTGAGCACCTCCTCCCCAGAACTTTCTCTCTGGCCAAGGATTTGAGTAGCAAACGGGCTGTTCCCCTCACAGGGGCCATCATTTCTGCTTGTCATCTTTGGGTTTGGTGTTCTCAGCCAAGGGCACCATCTGTGAGCACTCCCTGATGACTTTGACAGCAGCTCAGTTTGGACCCTTGAAATACATCAGTTCTACACCGCTTCGCTCCCAGCTCCCTGGGGGGGGGGGGGGGGGGTGGTTTCAGAGAGGTGGGTGGTCTCTTTTCTCCTACCTGGAAGGTAGACTCTTCAAAGACAGCCTTGTTCTCCTGGCTCTGAGAATCAGGGGTTCTGCTACATCCTATGGACCACCCCCTCTTAGACTCCCAAGTGAGAGAAAGCAGTACTCACTACACTGTGGCCAGGAGCTTGAGTGACCCAGCTTGGTGGACAGATTTTAGTTAAGGTCTCATTAGGGCTTCATAGAAAGTGATCCGTGCCCTTGAGCTTCCTACCCTTTGTGAACTGTTAGATGTTGCCATGGGTGACAGACATTTGGGATGATGCCCACTGCTTATAGAACAACATTGCAGAGGGAGGGCTGGAGAAAGGGATCCATGGTACTTAGGGCATCTTCTTGTCCACTGTTTCTGGACCTCTCTCCTCCCCCTCTTCCTCTTCCTCTTCCTCCTCCAACTCCAATTCCTTCTCCTCCTTTTTCAGAGCCACCCCACCACCAGGAGCTTTTTAAGACATTGGTTTCCCTAGTCGCCTTACCCTATGAGATTTTAATAGCACAGATACACTGTACATCTGTTTATGTTCTGTGGCCCGAGGAGAGCCACAAACGATTGTAATATCTAAGATTGTTTGTCTCCCAGGAATCCATTTTCACCTCATTGAGGGTGTTACTGTTTCTATAGAGAATGCATATTCTAGTCTGAGATGTTTTGGCCATCTAGCACCAGATGAGCGGGAGTGATTTGGGGTGAGCCGAGGGTCAGTGCAGGTGTTTAACAAGCGTGCATCCGTAGGAGACTAGGAGCCACAGGGAACTAGCCAGGAAGACTGGGCCTTTCTCCTTTTCCTACAGCTTCCAATTTCCCACTTTCACAAATACTGGATGACTATTTTGGGGCAAATGTATTAGTCTGCATTTAAGATAGTTTCCTTGCCTTGTATTTTTCTTAAAAAAGTGAAGTTATCAGGGCAAAAGGGATCAGCACTTACAGCATCTTAAATACTATCAGCCCGGTATCCGGGATGAGTGTACCAGGGAGGCATAAGAGAGCCTATCCCTTCTCTGTATCTCTACCAACATTGAGCAGTATTCTTTCTAGAAGTATTTGCTAATTTGAGAGGCAAGATGATACCTCACTGTTGCTTGATTAACCTTCTCATGATGACCAGTGAGGATGGAATTTAATTAATTAATTAATATTCTGAAGGTAGAATTTAATTAATTAATTGATTGATTTTGAGGGTGAAATTTTAGATCCTCTATCCTGTTGAATTACCCATTCAACTGGGGTAAACCAGTGATCTCCAGTAGCCCAGTGATTGCCCCACCCATTTGGTTCTAAATCTTTTCTTTCTCACTGACTTGTCACTCCTCCCTCCCCGCTTGGGTTTTTTTTTTTTTAAATCTACACTGCCTTGTGTTTCTGGACTTCTTTTTCTGAATTATTGGCATCTTGATGATGACATCTGCTCAGCTTTTTGAAATAGGTTTTGAATGAGGGCTCTTTGAAGGCAGTTGCACTCTGGGAGTGGATTGATGTGTGTGACTTTGGCAACCTTGTGTGTAGACACCTGGGCTGTCTGCACCAGCTGGGCTAACATGTGGTGAGCTCTTGGTGGAGACGCCCTCTTGAGCAGTCTAAGGGTGCAGAATGCCACGCTGATGAGTCACTGAGGCTTGGACAGTACCTGGAAGGTCTGTTTTTATTTGAGTTGGCTCAAGTTCACCTTTTGGTGAGGGTCAGATCTGGCATGAAAGATGTGGAGCCGAGCAAAGGAAAAACAAGCAAGAGATACCATTCATTCATTCTGTAAGTACATACTGAGTGCCTGCCCTTGTGTAGAATATACAAAGAAGTTTCAGACTGGGTCCCTGACCTTGCAGAGCTCACAATGTAGGCAGGAAATGGGCATGCAGATCAGTGACTGAGATACAGGCTTGATAAGTTCTATGACAGATGCACATGAAGGTAGATGGGGAAACAATTCTGTCTAGTGAGATGAGAGTCAGAAAGAAAAACAAAAAGGGAACATGATATTTAAGTTCCATCAGAGAACAAGATGATGTTCGTCAGGCAGACAAGTCAGGGAAGGCATCCTGGATGGAGGGAACAGCATGTACAGAGGCATGAAGCTCAGAAAAAGCATGGCATTTTGTGCAGAGGTGGGGAGCAAAAGACAGCGAAAGGGATGGTGGGACTTGAATGCCATCCTGGAGTGGTTTCCTTATTTTTAGTCAAAGATGCCACTTACGTTTATAAAGCATCATCAGTTGTGCTTTGGGGGGGGGGTGAACTACTGTATGGGAGACAGTGTGGAGGTGCGAGTGTGAGAGCAGAGAGCTACCCCGCTAGTAATGTTGTAATTATAACTAGGTACATTGATTCTTGCAGACCACAGTCTTCAGAAAGGGACTAGTGATTGAATTGACAAGGAAGGTAGAGCAGCACAGGCATGGGAGGGGTAAAAGACTTGATGTCTCAGTTTATGTGTGGGTGACAGCATGAAGGAAGAGACGGGGATGAAGCTGCAATTTCCCTCGTGTGTACAGCTAGGCAATTTGAGGTCCAGAAGGTACAGCAGTTGTGAGGGTGGCCATTTGAGTGAGGGGTGCTGGTTGGGCATTTAGATATGGAAATACTGGCAAACAATTAAGAATATATGGTATTGGATGGATTAATATTGCCAGTTTCTTGTGTTTCCCTTGATATTTTAAGGATGTTGGACAGTTTTCAGTGATGCTACCGGCTCTTCATTGATTGAGGTCATGGCAAGAAGAAAAGCGTGGTGATGTTTATTTCATCGGGTGCAGTAGGTCAATTTCAACAACATTATTTTTTAAGATTTTATTTATTTATTTGACAGAGAGAGACACAGCGAGAGAGGGAACATAAGCAAGGGGAGTGGGAGAGGGAGAAGCAGGCTTCCCGCAGAGCAGGGAGCCCGATGCGGGGCTCGATCCCAGGACCGTGGGATCATGACCTGAGCCAAAGGCAGACACTTAACTGACTGAGCCACCCAGGCGGCACCCCCTTTTTTTTAATCAACAACATTTCAACTCACACTTATATTTTCTCCTTCCAGGGGACGGCCAGGTGGACTTTGATGAATTCATGACAATTCTTGGCCCCAAACTGGTGTCTTCAGAAGGTCGCGATGGTTTTCTTGGAAACACAATAGATAGCATATTCTGGCAGGTGAGTACAATTTTTTTAAAAGATTAATTTGACAGTAGATGTGTGCCTGGGACTAATTTCTGACTCTGAATTCTTGAGCTTCTGTGCAGCATGTGAAGATCTCTTCTGGGCTAGAGTGACATACGTTCCTTGAACTGGATGTCTAAGTAGAGGTCCATACTAGATCCTCTGAACGAAGTATCAAAACTATACCATTTGAGGTTTGGATGAGCGAACTATCTCCCTATTTTTTCCTTGTACCAGAAACAGTTTTACATTTGGGAGAAATGGTATTCCTCCACTTCTGATTCACAAAAGTTTCTTTCTTGGGAACAATTAGAAAGTACACCATTGGTATTGCCTGAGCCCTGTTCTGTCCCTGGTTCCAAGACATTCTTTTGCTGAGAGGATGACCAGGTTGCCTCATGTGTGTAGATCCTATTGATATCCTTGTCCTTAATAGGACAGAATGGTTTTATCTAAGAATTTGTGTTCAGTGCTTCTCAATTTGCTCCTATTTCTGTCTCGTAAAATCTCTTAGGACATTTCAAATATCTATGTTCAAATTATTAAGGTGCTATGAATCATTTTTATATTAGTTCTTTAGTCTTAATATGTGCCTATCAGTTCATGATTATGGAATTTGGGAAATGGGTTATCAACCACTATTTTTAAAATCTGAATGAAATCATTTGCCAAGTTAAATTGAATTGATGGTTATACATGTAAAACATCACTCCAGTATAGTGAGGTTTCTTTAATTTCCTGATGTGTTTTTTTTTTCTTAACCAAAGATAATTCTCCAATCTAGGTAAACATTGCAGTTGACATGTATCTCTAGTCTTATTCTGCTACCCATCTTGCATATAACCAACAAGCAGTCGTTAAGAACATATTACGTGCCCTATAGTCTGTCACTGTGGGTTTCACAAAAGACATTGAAGACATAGTCCTGGCTATTTAAGAAATTGGTTGGAGAAACACTCTTAAGAGAGAAAAAACACAAAAGGGATTCTTGGTGTGATGGTTCCTAGACTAATCATTTGTTAACGGCCTCAGCACCTCACACGTTGTACACAGTAGATCCTTAATAACTATTTTTTGAATAGAATGAATAGTTCCAGAAAGGAGACAAATGTGATCTTGAGGGGTCAGGTAAAGCTTGGGGAAATGGGGTACTTGCTTCAAACTTTGAAATATGGCAGGAAGTGACAAAGGAATAAAAAGGGTGTTCCAAGTTTGTCATGATGGGTTTGCATAGGGTGGAAGCAGTGAGCACAGGGTAGTCATTGACCATGATGAAGGTATAGTTTGAAGGGAAAGACCTCAAGCCTCGCTGGCAGAATGGTTTTAGGATCTGAGCAAAGAGAAGACCGAGATGATCCCAAGGTCCCTGAATGACACGGATAAGGTCATGGAGGAAAGAAGTCTTTGTGTGGAGTTGAATTCTAAGTTGAGCACGTTGACTGTAAGGTGAAGATCAGACAACTAAGAGAGGGAGGCAAGTCCTTGCCCAGCTGCACGCAGGAGCAGATCAGGGATGAGAGGCCAGGGCTGGAAATCCAGATTTATTATCCATCAGAGCTGGTGGGTGAAATCATGGGTGAGGATAAGCTCATCAAGAGAAGTTGCATAAATGAAGATGAGCAGAGAAGCAGGACCTGGTTCTGGAGGGCATCCAGGGGCAGGTAAGAGTGAGACACAAGAATGTGTCCCCACGCTGCCTCCCCAAACTGTGGTTATGATCAGCCCTGACTCTCCCCAGAGAAGGACCTCTGCGGTTCTACTTGTCGTGAGACAAGAATATTTCACTGCTTATGTAACCCTTCAGGTGTGACTCAACACTTGGAAGGACAGACAGGTAGAGGCCCTTGGCAGAAATAAAAACAATGAACACATAGTTAAGAAGATGGGGAGACACTGTTTCTCACCAGGTCATCTTTCAGCCCATACAGATCCACTCTGGATGAACATTCCAGAATTCCTTCCCTGCCTGATTTCTTTCTTCTCTGCTGTGTTTTATTCCCCACTCTGAGTGCTCTCTCTGCCCTTTGCCTCTGCCTTCATGGCCCTCTGTAGCCTGGAAGAATGCTGCATGCCTTCTAGGCTCAGAGCATTCTTCCTGAGCCCCACCCCGGAGGGCAAGGAGCTCCAGGTATTTAATCTACACCTGATACCTTCCGCGTTCTTCAGAGTTGAACACCTACACAAGGAAATATTTCTCTCTCTGTCTTGACTGCCTCTAGCATAATTTAGACATGCTATTATGCTCACAAATTCTCTGTTTTTGCTTTATTAAAGACCCTCTTCCTCACCCTGGGAGACAAACAGGAGGGGGAAAAGTGAATAAAGGGGGAAAATCCCATTCTGAAATATTTAAATGAATGCAGGAATGCTTGGACGCTGTGGCAGTGGCTTTCTTCTCCTGCTGGTCCTCACACAGCTCAGAATTTTATGACTAGCAAAGGAGAACAGAGACATCTATCAATTCTCAGTAGTCAGCTGTACCCTCCCACACTGCCCCCCGCCATCTGTCTATTCAGAGACAGCGTGCATAAATGGTACTTAAAACATCCAGAGCATCCGGTCCTTCCTGGAAAAAAAAGTCCATCTTCCCAGTGCTTGAGTGATCTTTCAGGTTTAAGAGAAAGCTCTGTGTGTGTGTGAATGTTCGTATATGCATGTGTACGTGTGTGTGTTTACTTTGCTACAGTGCTTGAAGATGTTATAGAAGAAGAGTAGCAGAATGGTGGCTTTCTGCCTCTGAATATCCAGGCAGGGGATATGGATATCAGGAGGTACGGATACTCTAGCAAAGAGAAGATTGTTTACGTAGGGCACTCTGGCAAGGCTTCCCACTAGGGATAAAGTCACTTTCTTGTAGAGACAGATAGGATGGTATGCTTGGCAGGGCGCATGAGCGATCTGTTTGCTGCAAAATATATTACACCATAGGTTGTGATATAAAACAACAATAAATATGTACAATATCATGGTTTCTCTGGGTCAGGAATCTGAAAGCAGCTAGCCACAAGTGGTTCTGGCTCAGCGTCATGAGGTGCCAGTCAAGATGCTGGCTGGGGCTGTGATCATTTGAAGGCTCAGCTAGGGCTGGAGGAAGTGCTTCAAGGTGGCTCCCCCATGTGGCTGGCAGAGTGACGTGGGCTGTTGGCAGGAGGCCTCCGGTCCTTGCCACACAGACCCCTCCCTAGTGCTGCCTGAGTATCTTCATGATATGGCAGCTGGCTTCCCTCAAAACAAACGATGCAAGAGAGCACAAGGCAGAAGCTGTGGTGTTGTTTATGGCCTCCTCTTGGAAGTCACACTCCGTCATTTCTGGAATATCCTCTTGGGTACACAGCCCATACCTTTTCAGTGAGGGAGAGGAACACCTCCTGGAGAATACCCGGAGGCAGCGGTCATCAGGGGCCATCTTGGAGACTGGCTACCGCAAAGGGTAAAGACTCTATAATTGGCTTCAGCTTCTGGTCTGACATTGCCACCACAGACTTTGGTTTTTCCCAGCCTTTGGTTTCTTCCTACCTCAGAGGAAAACTGTGACCACGGCTGTTCTCTGTTCTGAGAAGTGATCCTAGAAGGCACTAGGCTCATCTTGCTAATTAAGTCCATTTTCTCGTTCTCCCTCCTCACTGGCGTTCTAGCCCACAGTGCCAAGAGGAAAATAAAATCAACTGGGATTCTGCAACAACAGCTTCTTCTTTTTTTTTTTTTTTT
>NW_027397117.1:7551731-7679436 GCF_003265705.2 Callorhinus ursinus | reverse complement strand
AGAGCAGGGAGCCCGACATGGGGCTCGATCCCAGGACCCTAGGATCACTACCTGAGCTGAAGGCAGACGCTTAACGGCTGAGCCACCCAGGCGCCCCTGCAACAACAGCTTCTTATCAGTTGGTACTCATCCCAGTGTGATAGTGAAGGATAGTCTTCACTATCGGTTTTTTATGTATCACAACCAAACCTGATGCATCAAGACTTCACTAGTTTAGACTTTCTGTCTTGAGAAGTAAAACACATAAATATTTAAGCAAAGGGATCTGTTCACTGGATGCCGCTGGGTGTATGGGAACGCATCCATCCAAGGCTGGAGGTCAAGAAACGGGAAACTCATAGGGGCTCCCTGGGTTCTGAGCAGGCTCCAGAGTATTGCCTGAATGTCCTGAGCCTCGCTTGCCTGTGCATATGCCATCTGCCATTGTCATAGCTTGCTTGTCTCGCAGCTGTGTGCAATGTCCAGGACACTGTAAGTTATCCTCACGTAAACGTGCGTGGGACACCCATCCCCCGATGTGGTCCAGATGAAGGGCTGCCACACTGACTCCTCCAACCCCAGGCCTGCTTGGCTTCCCTTCCAGCTGTGCACTCCTCCCCATCTGGTGGGAGAATACACAGCAGATGTAGTAAAGTACCTGCAGCTGTTCCCCAGGAATCTCTCCAGGCTTGGCCTCTGTCCCTCCATCCCAGATCCTTGCTCTGGTCTCATGCCTTCCCTGGCTTTCCATTTCTGTTATGGTCCCAGACTCCTGATCGCTGACCTGTGCTTTGATCCAAAGACTAGTCCTTCCCAGCCCAGGTGCCAGGCTTTTGCTTGGGACATTTATGTGCTGGCCCCAGGGCCATGGCTGAGACGAGCAGGGAGCTGTGCTTAAAATTCTTGACTCATGGGCAATTGAGAGCCCTTGATGTTCCATACTCACAACATATGAGAAGAGCACTACGCAAAACTACATTATGATCCAGATCTGTTATGCATAAAAGTAGGGGAAAGAAATGTAGCAAAACATTAACAGTGATATGTTATATGTGGTAAGGTGATAAGTGATCCCATCTTTCTGTATTTTCTGAAATCTCAACAGTGGGCATGCATTAATTCTATCATCAGAAAAAGAAAATTAAAGGAAAGGAAATGCAGCTCCTAGCTAGTCAAGAATCTATTAAATATCTACAAGTTTTTCATCTGTAAAACTGAAGATTGCCTGGCCCATGAGGTTGACTGTTGGTAAAGCTTGCAGGACAAGCAAACGAAAAAACAACAGGAATCATAGTCAATCCTGTGAGGCATTTGTCGCATGGGGCCAAGACCTAGAAAACACCAAGATCTTTACTGTTTGAATGTTAAGAATAAATTGCATTCCAGGAGGCTGTCTCTCCTCACATCAAATCTGGCACCAACAGGGTCATTCTCCCCCCCAATATTTTGTCAACGTGCCACTCTATCAGAGTTTTGGATCCCAAACTGCTGCTCCCCAGATCATCATCGAACAGAACCTAAATAGCTTTCAGAAGCGGTGCCCATCACAAGGGCTGTTAGATTGACAGCAAGTGCTTGAATCCCCAAAGCGATTTTACTTGTGAAATATGGAGTCTGGAAAACATTAGCCAAGCTGTGGGTCTTGAAGTGTGGTTCTTTAAAGGGCAGCACCAGCATCACCTGGAACTTGTTAGAAATGCAAATATCTGTGCCCCACCCCAGAAACACTGACTCAGAAACCCGGGGGGTGGGGCCAGCAGCCTGGGTTGCAGTGAGCCCTTCAGGTGACTCGGAGGCTCCTTCCAGGTTGAAAGCCCATGAGCCACTGAGATTTCCGGGAGACTGGCAGGACATCTGGTCCCGCTTACTCGTCGGAGCCAGACCTTGGTGGGTGGGGGTTTTCTTTTATTTATCCATATTCATAGGTGTAATTGGTTGTTAGCCTGTAAGTTTTAACTGTTTTTAAAAGGTGGGAAAAATCACATGTCAATAGGTAACTAGTTTTCGAAGTAGGAAATGCCTTTCTAAGCATTAAAGCAATGGAAGAATCATACATAAAAGTATTAAACTGGGGCGCCTGGGTGGCTCTGTTGGTTAAGTGTCCAACTCTTGATTTCAGCTCAGGTCATGATCACAGGGTCGTGCGTGAGATCGGGGCCAGCGCAGAGTTTGCTTGAGATTCTCTTTCCCTCTGCCCCTTGCCCCGCTCTCACACACACACTCTCTCGCTCTCTAAAATAAACAAGTAAAATCTTAAAAAAACTAGTATTAAGCTATTAAATTGAAAGAATATTTCAAAAATGAACAGGAAAAATATGGCAATTAACGGAATAAAGCATATGTGAAGAGCTTTGCTAAAGCAGTATGAAGACCTCTTAACGTGACAATAGACCGTGGAATAAGGAAAAACAGTCAATTGGTCAATACTTTCAATAAACATATCAAAACAATTCAACCTCACTAGAAATCTAAGAAATGTAAATTAAAATAGTAATTGGATAACGGTTTTCACGTATCAGATGGGAAAAGAATAAAACCA
This sequence comes from Callorhinus ursinus, assembly GCF_003265705.2. NCBI lineage: Eukaryota > Metazoa > Chordata > Mammalia > Carnivora > Otariidae > Callorhinus > Callorhinus ursinus. The sequence continues at coordinate 7,676,918 of NW_027397117.1, read as the reverse complement.
GGATAATACTAACTGCTGCCCAGAGTAAGATAAAATGGATCAACTCATCCGCTACTGGTAGAAATGTAAATTGTACAACTCTCCTAAAAACCCTCTGGTGATACTTGGCTTCAACTTTTCAAATGTTAAACCCTATAATTAAAGATAATTCTAAGACTCTGTCATATGAAATTAGAGATGTAGAAAAGGCACTTACAAAGATGGAATACGGTACAATTATTTAAAATAATGTTTCCACTCTACAGTCGGTAGAGATTGAATGCACAGTCTAATTACATTGCTGTTCTACATCTGTTATATATCCATTTATATTCATAGACAAACACTGGAGAAAATGCAGTAATTCTGACAATGTTAATTATTATGGGTTGGAATAAAGGTAAATGTCATTTTTTTCTTGATCCTCATTTCTATTTCCTGAAACTTCTACATTGGACTGTATGATCTATTCTGTTATTAGTCAATGAAATTAACAAAACCTCAAGTTAACAAAATTGTATTATAAAACAACTGTTTTCAGTGGTAAAAACCAAAACGTGGAGTTTCTAAGACACAGGCCCGTTGTCGTGGTAAACAAAGCACAAAGTTGGTATGAGAGTATAAAAAGCATATGATCAAAATTGTAGCCATCAACCTGCAGAAGGAAAAATTCATGGAGGCCTCTGAATGGCGGCCGCCCACCCATATCTTCCGTGTGGACCTCTGCTGTGGAAGGCACTGGAAGCTCAAGGCTAGCTGTGGCGCCCCCTCCCCCCGGCACGTCAGTCACCTTATATCCAATTAGTATGTTGAAAACTCACACTTTAGGAGAATGTCTAAATCAAATTTATAATCAGGAAAAAGAATTGAAAATATTTTTTAAAACCCTTTCTAAATAAATTCATGACTGGTTCTTGAGTCCGTGGCTGGGGTGGGCTAACAAGTGACCTCAGCCAGGAAGAGGAGAACGTTACGGTCACATTCTCAGGAAAGTGCTGACACCAGTAGCTTCATTCTTGTATCCAAATAGAATCTTCCCAAGTTTTGTTTGTTTTTAACAGGTGTTAAAACAAACCTGTTTAGCAGGTTTAACAGGTGTACAACATGGTGAGTCCACGTCTCTGTATGTTATGCTGTGCTCACCACAACTATAGTGTTAGAGCTCCTCTTAATTGTAATTTGGAACCCAGCCTGGGGCTTGAACTTACGACCCCGAGATCAAGACCTGAGCTGAGATCAAGAGTGAGATGCTCAACTGACTGAGCCAACCAGGTGCCCTGAATCTTCCCAAGTTTTATTTTTTTTTAAAGATTTTATTTATTTTTTAAAGAGAGAGAGAGTGAGAAAGAGAGCACAAGAGGGGAGAGGGGGAAGCAGGCTCCCTGCTAGGCAGGGAGCCTGACAACGTGGTTTGACCCCAGGACCCTGGGATCATGACCTGAGCCCAAGGCAGATGCTTAACCAACTGAGCCACCCAGGCGCCCCAAATCTTCCCATGATTCAGGCAAAGTTCTTTTCTTTTATTTGATCTACTTACCCTCAGAGGGCTAACCCACAGGGTCTATATGTAATTTGAACCCTATAGACTCCCAGGACAACACAGAATTCTCATCCACATTTACCTAAATGTGGAGGACAGGAGAAGAGGAAAGATGGTAGGCAGGCTGGTTCTATCAAGGGTAGACTTTTGCATGGATGTGCACAGGAAGCAGAGAAAGGAGCAAGGCAGGCGTGAAAGCTGATGGAGACCTCCCGGGGCCGGGCAGACAGATCCTCAAAAACCCACAACAAGCAGCACCCAAAGGCAGGCTTCCATAGGGGATGGGGGGCCCTGTGCTGCCGTGTCCTGGAAACAGTTTTTTAAAAAATAAAACACTTTATCAAATTATGATTGTATTACATGTCCATGTAAAGCTGTGCTTATTTAATATACAGAACTCAAGAGTTTGGAGGTAAGTATACTTTCGTGAAACCGTCACCACCATCAAGATAGATAAAGAAATCTATTCTCTTCCAACATTTCCACTCCACTCGTTGTTGCTGTTGCTATTCTGTGTGTGTGATAAGAACGTATAACATAAGATCTACCCTCTTAGCAAATTTTAAGTATACCATATTGTTAGCTACGGGCACTATACTGTATGGTCGATATCCAGACCTCCTTGATCTCGCACAGCTGAAACTGTGTCCCCTTTGACCATGACCTACCCACTTCCCCTGCTCCGGGCCCTTGGGAACCGCATTCTGCTCTGCTTCTGTGAGTTTGACTCAGATTTGTAAGCGAGGTCGCGCAAGTGTGTGCGAGGGACACCTTCTGGCCACAGCTCCAGTGATCTTGTTGCCCCAAGACAGAGTTTCTGAGGTTCAGAGACTCAGCGGGGGAGGTGGAAGGAAGGGACCTGAGCCAGCCTCCCAAATGGTGCGTGGGCCCTTCTCACCGAGCTCCTGACCCTCTCTCTGCCAGACTCGGGTTATATATTCTTCTATTTTGACCACTCTGAATAAGATTTTAATTCTGTCATTGTATGTTTCTGACCACTTTCTGCCAGTATTGGGGTTTGGGAATTTTGACTTTTATCTGGCTTCCTTACTGAATTCTCTCCTTAGTGGTCACGTGCCTTTCAGCTGATTTTCTTCAGTTCTGTGTAACTTTGCCTACAAATCGCTGTGACTTGGTTTCCTCCCCTTTGACACTATATATTTGAGTTCCACGTGTATTGACTGAAACCTGCTTATTAGTTACAAATGAGAAGGGTGAGATTTGGTGTTGATATTAGGAAATTAGCTTCTTACTTCCCAACAGTTTATTTACTATGAATATATAATAGCTTTTAGCAAATGCCCTTTGAATCGCTCATAAGATCACATGATTATTCATGTTTAACTTACTGATATGATATAATATCATAATATTAAACAATTTTTACATTCCTAAGATTAACATTAGTTGTCATGGTAGGTCATTTTCTTGCTGTAATTTGAATTTGCAATGCAATTTTAAAATTTGCAATTTTGATTTCTTCATCCATATTTATAAATAAAAGCAACCTGTGGATTATACAGAACTGTAAGTATCATTGTTAGGTTTTGAAACATAATTATTCTGCCATGGTAAAATTAACTTGTCAAGTATCTATCATTTTTTGTCATCTACAGTAAATTCTATATTGTGTAGATTTATTTATGACCTTAAATTTGAGTGGGCTAGTTCATAAAACTGCCTGGATCTAGTGGTATAGTTTTCGTTTTGGTTTTGGGGGTCTTTTTTGGAGGCATTTCTTTGATAACTTTTAATTGTTCTTTAGTCTATTTTTTAAAAAATTTTTTAAAAAGATTTTTAAAATTTATTTGACAGAGAGAGTACACAAGCAGGGGGAGCAGCAGGCAGAGGGAGAGGGAGAAGCAGGCTCCCTGCTGAGCAGGGAGCCGGATGCGGGGCTCGATCCTAGGACTCTGGGATCATGACCTGAGCTGAAGGCAGATGCCTAACGAATGAGCCACCCAGGAGCCCCTTCTTTAGTCTATTTTGAAAATTTATATTATCTTCGGGAAGTTTCTAATTCCTCGAAGTTACTCAATTTATGAGCATGTAATTGTACACAGACTTGTTGAAAAATTTCTTTGCAAGTATCTTTTTACCATTACTACATCTTCTCTCTTATTTTTCTTATTTTCCAGTTTTATTGGGAAATAATTGACCTACAGCACTGTATCAATTTAAGGCATACATCACAATGATTTGGCTTACATACATTGTGAATTGATTGCTAAAGTTAGTTTGACACCTGTCACCTCATATAGATACAAAAAAAGAAAAATATTTTTTCCCGCTGATGAGAATGCTCAGAATCTACTCTCTCAACAACTTTCAAATACCCATACAGCAGTTAACTATAGTTATTAGGCTGTACCTTATATCCCTGTACTTATTTACCTCATAACTGGAAATTTGTACCTCTTTTTAAAAAAATTTTTAAAAATTAAAACAAAATACTTCATCTGAGTATATTTGACATGCAATGTTATATTAGTTTCAGGTGTACAAGGTAGTCCACAGCTCTGTGTTATGCTGTGCTCACCCCAAGTGCAGGCTTACAGTTTCTCTTAATAGTAATTTTTGTTCTTCTTATTTTTTAATATATGCCATAAAGTTATTTATTTTATTGATTTTTTGAGAAATTTTTAAAGACTTTATTTTATTATTATTTTTTTAAAGATTTTATTTATTTATTTGACAGAGAGAGAGAGAGAGCGAGAGCAGGAACACAAGCAGGGGGAGTGGGAGAGGGAGAAGCAGGCTTCCCGCTAAGCAGGGAGCCCGATGTGGGGCTCGATCCCAGGACCCTGGGATCATGACCTGAATCAAAGGCAGACGCTTAACGACTGAGCCACCCAGGCGCCCAAGATTTTATTTATTTGACAGAGAGAGACACAGCAAGAGAGGGAAACACAAGCAGGAGGGAGTGGGAGAGGGAGAAGCAGGCTCTTCTGCAGAGACTGATGTGGGGCTCGATCCCAGGTCCCTGGGATCATGACCCGAGCCAAAGGCAGACGCCTAACTGACTGAGCCACCCCGGCGCCCTGAGAAAATATTATTTAATAGTTTTTCCTATTACCTATCTTCATTTCCTTTCTGCTTTCTTTCATGTTATTATTGATAAATTTCTGTGTTAAAGGATTATTTTATTTAGTTTTTAATGAATGAAAGAATTTAGCTATGACTTTCCTATTAGTGTAGCTTTATCACCATGCTGAGATTTTGATGGGTAGTGTTATCATTTACTATATGATCAGTCATTATAGTTAATATGTTTTTTCACTCCATAGTTAACTTCAGAAAATATTACTGACTGCTTTGTTTAACCATTTGTTATTAATTTCTCATTTTATTATTACAGTGTAGTCATAGAATGCCACTTATGTAATCTCTTCTTCATACAATTTATTGCACCCATCTAATGGGTCTCAGTATGTGTTCACTTTCTGCAAATGCGATTTGGTAATTGGATAAACTACCTTCACAGTTTGTAGGAAACAGAACGATATGCCCCCTTTCACTAATAGTTACATTAAAATCTTGAATGTCCTGGTTTATTTTCTATCTGCTCTGTCTTGGATTGATAGTGGTGAGTGTCTCAGTTCTGTTTCTTTCATTTTTCTCTGTGAGGTGTGTGCGTGTGTGTCGTTGATACTGTCATTCATTCCTCGGTCCATTGATTGACTCATTCAACAAATGCTTATTGAAAGGCTCTTGTTGGGCCAGCGTAGATACAGCTGTAAATAATAGGTTAAGTGTCTTGCTCTCATGGAATTTATATTCTAGTGTAGAAGGGGTAGGGGAGAGAGAGACATTAAATACACAGATACTAATCTCAGATAATATTCAGTTCTATGACGTACACAAAACAGGATCCTACAACAGAGGCAGTCGGGGTGGGTACTATACAACTTTAAACAGAGAGGGAAGAGAAGTGACATTTGGACTCAGCCGTAAACCATGAGAAAGCTATAACTGTGCAAGCTCTGGGGACAGTGCTCGTCAGGGAGAGGCAACGGCCAGTTCTAGGGCCCCGACATGGGACAAGCTTGACTAGAGCTGGCAAGCAAGGGAAGCGTGTTAGGAGATGAAGTTGAAGATGTCAGTAGAGACCAGCTCTGTGGGACATCATAGACCTTGTGTTGGGACATAGGAGCAGCAGAAAGCGGCTGACACAGGCTAACAGTGATGCAAACGCTCCCACTAAGTCTCTGTCACTGTGTACTCCTGTTCCACAAAGGGCTCGGGTCTGGTGCGGTACCCCTCAGGCTCCAGCTGGTTCATTGTCCTGGAGCCCCAGGGTGTCGCCCTATCCATGTGGCTTATGTCCACATGTGCATTCCCGCCATCAGAAAGAAAGGGAAGGAAAAGGGGAGCACAGGTCTTTGAAGAAGTTGCACGATCACTCCTACTTCTGTCCCATTGGCCAGAAGTGAGCCACATGGTTGGCCAGGAGTTGGTCCTGTTGCCACACCCAGCAGCAAGAGATGTCGGGAAATGTAGTCTTTCCTCTGGATAGCCATGTTCCCAGATTTTAAAACGGAGGGCTTTGTTGCTATTAAGAAAGCCTGAATTGATGCTTAGGGAAGAACTCTTTGTCTCAGTTTTATGTAGAAATAGTACTCATTGGAATGTTTTAAGCAATGTAATGGCAGGATTTGATTTACACGCAAATGATATCTCTGCTGCAGGGAGCTAGACTGGAGATGGGCCCTCGGGAAGTTACTTCAGGAGTTGGGAGAGACATGGGGAGGGTGGGAGCAGCTGAGGTCATGAGAAGGGGACAGGCACAGGTGTTGTTTTGTACGTAGAGCTCTTCACTAAATCAAATTGTGGCATTTTCATTATGTATCCATTATTACCATTTATACCTACAGATAGCCTTCTCGGCCCATCCATCATTTTTGTCTTAAACACTCCTTTTCTGATATTAATACTAACTTCATCTCATTTTCATTTTATTATTGCTACTGGCTATATCCTTACCCATCCTTTTCCTTTAAGAAATTCTACTTTTTAGGTACCCTTCTCTTTAAAAGAATCATAGTGTCAGATTGGTTTTTATAAGCCAGTTGGAGAGAATTTGTCTTTTTTTTTAAATTTTTTATTGTTATGTTAATCACCATATATTACATAATTTGTTTTGGTGTACTGTTCCATGATTCATTGTTTGTGCATAACACCCAGTGCTCCATGCAGAATGTGCCCTCCTCAATACCCATCACCAGGATAACCCATCCCCCCACCCTCCTCCCCTCCAGAAACCTCAGTTTGTTTTTCAGAGTCCATCATCTCTCCTGGTTCGTCTCCCCCTCTGACTTACTCCCCTTCATTCTTCCTCTCCTGCTATCTTCTTCTTTTTCTTTTTTCTTAAAATATGTTGCGTTATTTGTTTCAGAAGTACAGATCTGTGATTCAACAGTCTTGCACAATTCACAGCGCTCACCATAGCACATACCCTCCCCGATGTCTATCACCCAACCACCCCATCCCTCCCACCCCCCACCACTCCAGCTTTAATAGAATTTGTCTTTAATCTTGGCAATCCTTTTACAACTGGTGTTTGTTCACAGTTCAGTGGTCCTATATTATTCTTTTTGATTTTAAGCTGTGTCCTTTGTTTTGTCTTTTGCATGCTTTGTCTTTTAAATTAAATAATGTTATAATCCTTTTACTGATTTTTACTTTTATGAAATATGTAGTTAAAATGATATTTGTCTGAATATTAAAGTCAAAAGAATAAATAACTGCTGACTTTTCCTAACACAAAATCTGGCTTATATTTATTCTCTGCTTTCACTTTCCACTTATGTTAATCTGGCATTATATATTCTGTCTGTTTAAAATTTTTATTGAAATGGTTATAGATTCACTTGCAGTTTTCAGAAATAATTTAGAAACATCGCAAGTACACTTACCCAATTTTCCCCTTAAATGGTAACGTTTTGCAAAGTCATAGTACAATATCATAAATGGGATTTTGGTACTGATAAAACTCACCAACATTCTTTAGATTTCCCCAGTTTTACTTGTACTCATGTTTGTGTGTGTACATGTTTACTGCTATACAATTTTATCATATGTGTAGGTTTGTGTATCTACCTCCACAATCAAGATAGTGAACAGTTCCATCACAACCCACACCCCCAGCGCTGTCCCTACCTGCTGCCAACCACTAAACTGTTTTTCACTTCTAACATTTTCTAACATATTAACAACACTTCTAACAACTTCTAACATAACTGTAAAATATTTTTTGTAAATGGAATCATACAGTATGGAACATTTTGGGATTGACTTTTTTTCACTCAGCATAATATCCTTGAGATTCATTCAAGTTGTGTGTATCAGTAGTTTGCTCCTTTCTACGCTGAATACTATAGCACAGTATGGATGTACCGCAGTTTATTTAACTGTTTACCTGTGAGAGACGTCTGGCTGTTTCAGGTTCTTGGCTATTATGAATAAAACTGCTATTAACATTGGTGCGAAGGTTTTTGTATAAGCATAAGTTCTCATTTCTCTAGAATAAATGCCCTTGAGTACAGTTCCTGGGTCATAAAGTAATTGTGTGTTTGGTTTTATTCAACACTGATGAATGGCTTCCCAGTGTGACCACCATATTTTATATCTTACCAGCAGTGTGTGATTGGTTCAATTTCTCCGTATTCCCCACCAACTTTAGTACTGTTGCTGTTTTCATTTTAGCCATTCTGGTAGGTATGTAGTGATATCCCATTGTTTAATTTGCATTCCCATGGTGGCTAATCTTTTCTATATCATCTATTATGTCCCCTTCTGTTCATGTCTGTTTATGTCTTTTGCCCATATTCTCGTTAGATTGTTGCTTTTGTTTGGTTGGCTTTTACTGTTGAGATTTGAGAATTCTTTATATATTCTAGGTGCTACTCCTTGGTGAGGTAGGTTGCTTGCAAGTATGTTCTCCCAGCACACAACTTATCTTTTCATCCTCTTTGCATGGACTTTGGCAGAACAAAAGATTTTAATTTTGATAAAGTCCAGTCTTGCAACTTTTCCCATTATGGATCGTGCTTTTGGTGTCAAGTCTATGAACTCTTGGCCTAGGCCTAGATCACAAAGGTTTGCTGTGTTTTTTTTTCCTACAATTTACATAGTGTTAAATTTTACATATTAAGTCTATTATTTATATTGAGTAAATTTGTATGTATGTATAGACATATATAGGCATACGTAATATATTTTATATAGACATATGTAATATATTTTATATAACTTATATGTATATATGTATATATAAGTCTATATACATATAACTCTATATTCTTCACATGAGTGAACTCATGATCTGTCCTCAAGTTCCCTTCTTCTAACCTGTCATCTCTACTATCCCAGCCAGCAACTTTTTTATTTCTGCAATTGTATTTTTCAGTTCTGTAATTTCCATTTGGTTCTCTTCAATAACTTCTATTTCCTCGTTAAGATTTTCTCATTTTTCACTTGTTTCAAGAGAACGTGGGATCGATTGTTGAAGGATTTTTATGATGCCTTCTTTAAAATCCTTGTCAGATAATTCCCCAGTGTCTGATTCACATATGTACTGGTGTCCATTAAGTGTCTTTTCTCATTCAAGTTGTGATTTTCTTAGTTCTTCAGATGATAGGTGATTTCCTATTGTAGCCTAGACATTTTGCCTAATATATTAGTGGATGCTGGGTTCTATTTAAATCTTTTTTTAGGGGCAGCCATCCTGTTTAGGATTAACATGCAGGTCCTGGCTTACCTTTGTGGGCCATGGTTCCAAATGACAGCTTCATTTCACAGCCTTTGTGGTGATATTTTAGTCTGCTTGGTTTATCTGGTGCTGCGGGGCTTCCCACTCATCCCTCCTCATGCTGCTTGAGGGGTGGAAAGGATTTTCTTAGGCCAGGATGATGCGTGTCTCTCTGTGGCGGCAGAGAGCCTCAGGCAAGAGGCTTCCTAAGCCAAGTGCATCTTGTGATGGGCTTCTTCCCTAACTGTGGGGGACAAAGACTGCTTCTCAGGTCAGATGTTTATTGAGATCCACTTAATCCAATGGATCCACAATGAGATCCATTTCACTGTTGACTTCAGTCTCTGGGCAGAGGTGGAGAGTCTCAGGCCCACAGGGACAGAGGCTTCTTGGGCTGAGCCAGTGTTTGGGTGGAGCTCCCTCTTGCTGGGGTCGTCCTATTATATTCCTGTGGGAATTTCAGGCCTGCGGGGGAAGGAGAGCACTTCCCTTAGCTGTTTATCATTTATCATCTCTATTGCCCATTGTGGGTTTGCCCTGTGTTGTTTGAGGAGCTCCCATTCAATATGGGTGAGGAGTGAGCCTACCCATGCTGCCTCCCATTGCTATGTTTGAGGGACAGGAAACATCAGATCTGGATAGTCTCCTTCCCTAGGGTGGGAGAACGTCAGATGGTCTGCCACTATGTTGTCCTCTGGTGCTGGGTCCCAAACTGGTGACTCACCTTCCTCTTAGCACATTTAAGAGTTCTCCTTTGGTTATCTCCTATCTTGTTTCCATGGGTTATAGTGGTATTGGCAGGCAAGTGGGGAGAAATGGGTCTATATCACGTTTTCCCAGCTAGAAGTCCATATTATTAAACAGTTCCTTTTAATCATTAACTATTCTTTTTCCAGAATATTTTTAGTGTTTGTGTTTGGTGGTTTTACATCCATATTTACAACAGTTTATTTTACTTCTCTCTGAAAAGCTTTTGTTTACATTATCATTTCTTTATACTCTAAATTTCTTTAAGATTTTTATTTATTTATTTATTTGAGGGCCAAGGGAGAGAGAGTGTGTGTGTGTACAAGCAGGGGGAGGAGCAGAGACAGAATCTCAAGCATACTTCTTCCTGAGCACAGGGCGACTCGGTGTTCTCATGACCATGAGATCATGACCTGAGCCGAAACCAAGAGTCGGTCGCTTAACTGAGTGAGCCACCCACACGCCCCTATACTCTAAATTTCTTGTATTTGAGTTGTTAATTATAGTTCTCTCAGTTGTCTGGAGAAAGTTTTTGTAATTTTTCGTAGGGGGGATCAGGGGATTTCTCAAGAGATATGTTTTTAAAGTCCTTTGCAGATTTGAAAAGATCCTTCTGTAACTTTGCTCCCGAAATAAGAATATGGTTGAATATATAGTTCTTGGGTCATGAAATGTTAACCTCAGTGTCTTATAATCATTTCTCATAGTATTTTACATAGAACCTTCCAGATGCTTCCTGGAGGGGAAACTGAAGTTCCATGGTCAAATAAATTGTAGAAATGTTTCGTACTTCATGCAGTTCATCTCTTGGAGTTCCAGAAAATACAGCAACTTCATGAAAACTCTGATACAGAATTCTTTTTGGCAAACTTGTTCAATTTTGTTTGGTCTATTATTTCTCAAAGGATGCAGTGATGATGATGGAATTTCCTTCTGTGCTTTGCCTATTAATATTTATATCCTCAGTGCTCTCAGTTAGAAGTAAAAACAAACAAAAAAACCTCACCATGGATTAAAGGACAGAGATCTAACTTAGCGAGGTGTCTGGAGTGGGCCGTTGGAATAGAGGCTTGGTGATCTCATCCTGAAGCTTGGTCTTCTGTGCCACCATCTTCAGCGTGTTGGAGGCTCCCCTTCATCCTTGTTGTCCTCTGGCTGAAGAATCGTTGCTATAACTTTAGGCACCAGAACTGTGTTTGCAGTGGGGTGACACACAGCAAAAGGCCTTCTTTGTGCTAATTGTTCTCTTTCTTATAAGGGCAACCTTTCTCAGAAGGCTCCTGGCTGGTGTTGCCTTTAAATGTCATTGGCTCAAACAGAATCACATGTTTGCTCACAGATGCAGGGGGACTTGAGAAGATGGGTACCTGGCAAGGAGAGATGTGATCGCTTGCCTAGCTGAGATCTGTTCTGATCCACCCTTGAGGCTTGACTCATTGGTCTCCCAAATCAAATCAGGTTTCTTTAAGAAAGGAAAATGGGAGGGGAGTGGTTGCTGGGTGTGTCACAAGTAGTGCCTGCCACGGTCTTCCTCTAAGGAAAATGGCAGGTGGAATATACCACTGGAAATTCTTCAGATGTGTGTTCATTGATTTTTTGTAGTTTATGGAGAAGTTGGAAGACAGCTTGACTATATTCCTTGTAGAGAACCTGTTTTGTTCTGCCTGATATTTATAATTTTTATTTACTTAAAAATCATGTATTGGGCAGAATGGGTTTTTTTGTTTTTTTGGTTTTTTTTACTTTGCCTGGATCTCAGGAAGCTTTTCTGGCCTTCCTTCCACCTGGCACAGCTTTCTAACATTCTCTTTTTGATTATTACGTTTGCTCTTGTTGTTTCGTTTTTCTCCTGTGCAACAGACAAAATCTTTAAGTTGGACTTTTTTTTTTTTTCTGTCTTCCTTGCTATTGGTCAGCTTCTCTTTTTCTGTTTCATTTCTTTTCCATCCAAGTTCTGAGAACTTTTAACACTGTTCTGCTTCATATGACTCCTGATTTATGGAGTGTATATCCTGCTGTGTATGACCTTCAATGTAATTTTAATTTTGCTCTTGGCTTTTGAGTTCCTTAACATTCTCTTTTCTCTTATTGAAATCCTTTTCTGTTTCTTTAGTTCAACTTTTTTCTCCTCCCATGGCTTCCTACTTCTGTTCCATTGGGACCAAGTCCTCTTGGATGTTTTAAAGACTCTACCGTCATTTTTTTGTGAACAGTGATTTCCCGCCCCCCCCCTTAATCAGGGTAATGTTTATTTTCCCTTGTTTTTCATTATCTTTTTGAAAGTACTATGCTAACATTTTTTTTTTTCCTAATCCACATTACCCCAGCATCCTGGGATTTGTCACAGAGCATGGAGGTAATTTAGTGTGATTTTCCAACTTCTCTGGCCGTGTGTTTTTCCTCTTGTGGCTCAGAGGGTATGATTGGTGGTTTCTTTCTACATCTGTCCCCAGGAACATGGTCCTTAGTGGAAGTTCCTCCCAGATTTTGCCCTGTGTTCTTCTTTTATCTTCATTTCACAGTTGGTACTGACTGTCTTTCCTTTTTATTTATTTCTGCGTGTATTCTTTGGGGAAATTAGCAAGGAAATCTAGTCTGACTCTGGGCCAGCACTCCTATCCAGTCGGTGGGTACTTGGGAAATCCCCCAAGAGGCAGTGTGCAGTAATAGGGAAAAGCACAGGGCTTCCAAGCAAGCAGTCTTACTCCCAACTTTGCTTCCTGCATGCTGTGTGACTGTCAGCCCATCACTGGACCCCTCAGAGCATCAGCTTCCTTGACTAATAGGAATAGCCACGTGACAAGTTCTCTGAGAAGATAAAATGGGATACTGCATCTGAAGTGCATGACACACTGTGTGTTCAGCCCCCTTCCTCCTGTACCCAATGCTCTCCATAGAAATAGCAAGCATCGAGTTGAACTTTTGGTCAACCAACTCTGCTCTCATGACCCAGATTCTGTCTGTGCCTGGACCCTGTTCTCGCAGCCAGGGCATACTTCATATTTAGAGATGCTTTCCACAGGGACTGTGGTCTTGGGATGCTCAGTAACCCCCTCCCCCCTCCCCTGCCACCTCTTCTCTGCCTGGCAGGACACTCCCAATCGATGTTCCTTTTTGAGAGGCAGCCTAGTATAAAGTTAGGATCCCAGGCTGTCTGTAATTTCCAGATCTGCTCCTTATGACCTGTGGGACCACAGTCTGACTCCCTCTCCTTCTCTCTGCTTCCTTTGCCTCATCTTTAAAATGGGGATAATGATTTACCTTCCTCATAGGGTTAACTGAACTGTGTAAACCCCTTAGAATGGTACCCAACACCTGGAAAGCATGGTATCAGTGTTTGCTATGCTAGTGCTGTTGGTGAGGATGATGATGATGGTGATCATGACGGTGAGGATGACGGTGATGGTGATCATGATGGTGAGGATGACGGTGATGGTGATCGTGACGGTGAGGATGACGGTGATGGTGATCGTGACGGTGAGGATGACGGTGATGGTGATCGTGACGGTGAGGATGACGGTGATGGTGATTGATTGTGACGGTGAGGATGACGGTGATGGTGATCATGACGGTGAGGATGACGGTGATGGTGATCGTGACGGTGAGGATGATGGTGATGGTGATTGATTGTGACAGTGAGGATGATGGCAGCCATCGTTATAGACTCTTGTGGTGTAGACTGCCACATCTGGGCACACTGTGTTCTGCGGCCTGATGCACCCTTCCACTGCCACCCCTCCCCTGCCCCACTGCCTGCACCTGCACCCCTGTGCCTGTTGGACCCCAGGGGTTGGGTCTGATCTCTCTCCCATCTGTCCCTCCCTATGATTGTCACCTTCTCCACGCCCAGCTACAGTCACCCAGCACTGTGGCAGATAAAGGATGGAGACTTCAGAGTCCCTGTCTTTGGAGACATTGAATAGAGATAAGCCCACCATCCAGGAAGATTTAGACGTTTATCTGCCTAAAGGCAAGAAACTGAACTGGATGATGCTTCAAGGTCATGCTTCTGTTCACAATCTTTCAAAGACTCCACTTCTCCCTCAGGACCGAGTCCGAATTCCAGAATGCTGTTCCATCTGCCCTGCTTTCCTCTTCGGCCCAGCCCCTGGCAATCCTCTCAGAAGCCTACCCAGCAAGCCTCCAAAATTACCCATGGTCCTGACCATACCGCACTTCCCTGCACCTCCACACTTTCCCACTGGCATACCCCTTTGCCAGGACAGCCCCTCCCTTCCCGCCCTCCTCCCTAGACCCCATGAAACCCTTGTGCCCCCTACCCTGTGGCACAGTCTCTGTTATCAGTCAGTCCTCACTGAGGAAGCACACTGTCTGCCCTGCCCCCAGCGCCCTGCCCCCATGTCCTTACAGTGTCCTGGGTCAGCTTATGTAACAGCCCACGGGCCACCCCGCCTGAAATCAGTGGTTTCTTGCGGTAACAGGATGCTGAGTAAGCACCACTCATGACATCAACAAAGCACAACTTTATTTTTGTCCCCTTTTGCCCCTTTAAAACATATCTGGTTACAGGCATGCCACTCTGCTCCTAGATGAAAACCCTGGTGGTTCTGTGACTTTTTTTTGGTCCACAAGACTTTTAAGAATTAAATATTTTACTCATACAGGAAAGTACAGAGCAAATATACCGGGGGTGTTATATAACAAGTCACCCATATTGAACAAATAGGAACAATATTTGCTTCAGAATTTAAGAAATTAAATATTATAGACTTGGCTTCTCTTATTATGTTAAAGTTGCTTTTTATCTTCTCATATCTTTGTACTTTTGCTATGTGTATATGTTCTGTAAGCAATAATTTGTTTTACAGCTTTACATAAAAGGGAGGTACCAATGGGAGGTAACACCTGGCTTGCTCAGCCGGTGGAGTGTGTGACTGTTGATCTCAGGGTCGTGAGTTCGAGTCCCACATTGGGCGTAGAGACTTCCAAAAAACAAACACCCCCCCAAAAAAAAGGTATCAACAGGAGGTGACACCTGCAACCCCCTTAAGCTGATGTAGCCTTGAAATCAAGACTTTCATTTCCACATTACCAAATTCTCACACACTGTGTCTACAACAAGATCTCGTCTTCGAGTTTCATCTGAATGGAGTAATACTGCAACTAGCTGGGTGTTTATTTTTACTTAAGAGGCTTTTTATGATTTATCCATATTGCTGTGTGTAGATTTAGATTATCTTAAATACTGAAAAGTAGTCCATTGTACTATCACTGATAGATTCGATGTCATGTCATTGGTCATTTAAGATTGTCTGCAGGTTTTTAACATTATAAGTAGTCCTGCTGTTGCAGTCGCTTTAAGTCCCTGTGCATGAGTATCTCTAGGGCAGACACTTGGAAATGGAACCGCCCTGGTGTGGGGATGCACATCCTCAGCTCCATTAAGAATTGCCAGAATGTTTCCTAAAGAACCAGTTTCAATTTATAACCCCACCAATACTTTATGTGCGCACCCACTTACTGCACCCTTGGGAACTAAATCTTTGCCAAGATGCAGAATGTGAAATGGTATTTTGTGGTCATTTTAGATTGTTCTGCCTTTAATACTGGAGGGAGTGACCATTCCCCCCACGTGCACGGCCTTTTGGTTTTTCTCTTTGGTGATTTGCCGTGTTCATATTCTTTGCCAAATTTTCAGTTTGGTGGTGCATCTTTTTCTCTTGATCTGTTTGACTCACTGTTCTACTCCTACCTCTGGGTGACTCAGTGCTTCTGGGTAATAGCAAAGGTAGAATAATTTAAGCCTATGTTGCTGCAAACTCCAGCCAAATCACCACCATCCCAGAAGAGAGAGCGCTTCCATCTTTCCCCGGGAGAAGAATCTAGAAGGAAGGAGTAAAATAAAGTGTGACTGTGTGACTGCAGGATTTGCAACTCCATGGTTTATTTCTTCAACTGGCTTAGCCAGGATCACTGGATGCTGAGGCTCATTAGCACTACTCAGATACTCTTCTGAGTTCTCGGGGGCAAGTGAACCCTGCTATACGTAACTCAAATTATTACCCTTCATAACATCATTCTTGCTGTTTTGGTTATGGTGACTCTTGAGGGGAGCTCACTAAATTCTCTCTTTATATTACCATTTATTTCATGGATTGAATGGGTCTCAGTGCTAGGGCAACCCAGAGTGGATTATGCACCTTGCGGCCTTGACCAAGCATTTAACTCTACTTGGTAGGATTCCTACTATTTTCTCAGCCTCCTCATTTATACGGTCACACTTCTGCCTGTTCTCTTTTGCTCTCTCCTGCACTTTCCAGTAAGATCCGATTCTTTGTGCAAGGCCTGACTGACCTATTCTGTTCTACTTGAATCTAACTAACTTTGCTGGCTAGGTAGCCAGGTCATTTATCTTGACCTCCTTGCAAGAGATTGTTCCTTTGATTCATTGTTTATACTTAATAATTTATAGAAAAATTTTGAGATTAGCTAGAGATCCATCTATGTCATTAGTCTTTTCAAACTAACATTTTTTTTGGTTTGGTTTTATTATCTTCCCTACCTTGGAGATCATAATTTATTCATGTCTACTCTCTGACATTACTTCTATTCTACTTCTTTTCAACATTTCTGTGTATTTTTTTCTTGGGTCTGTCTTTAGAAGCAGCAGAGACTTGGATTTTTAAAAAATTCAACCAGTAGTCTGTCTTCAAATAGATAAATTTAATCCACTTTATGTGTAGGGGTCGGGGAGGACATTAGAGACACCTTCGGAATCATTTATTCTATCCTTATTTTGTGTTGTCTGTTTACCATTGGATAGATTGCATTCTCTTACCTGTTGAATAGATTACCCCCCCACACACACACACACAAACACACCTTTTTTCTTTCCCAAGTTGGAAGCTCTAAATTTCCATTGTTTTACATTTTAAAATATGTGTTTTGGGGCGCCTGGGTGGCTCAGTCAGTTAAGCGTCTGCCTTCGGCTCAGGTCATGATCCCAGGGTCCTGGGATTGAGCCCCGCATCGGGCTCCCTGCTCAGTGGGGAGTCCTTTCTTCTCCCTCTCCCTCCCCTCGCTTGTGCTTTCTCACTCCTTCTCTCAAATAAATAAATGAAATCTAAAAAAAAAAAAAATGTGTTTTAACATTCCTTTACAAAGTTCAGAATTATTCAGTGTCTCTATGATCCTTATAAGTAAGACAGTGACTGCCACTTCCATGTCCTTGTTGATTGTTCTCTGGAATTTGGGTGACCCTGAGGCTATCAGAGACGCAGTATGACCCCCAGGGCATCCTGGCCCATGCCCTGGTGTGAGCTTTGTTTGCTTCCTCTGGTCTCCCTGGGATTGGCTCTGTGTGAGCCCAGGGGGGTGGGGGAACCTGATGGCCCTTTCTGAGTAGGGAGGCTGGTGTCAGTGCCCAGTCTCAGCAGGGATCCCTACTCAGGCTTCTCATTTCATGTGAGTTCAGTCTTCTTTTCCCAGCAGGGCAGGAGCTCCCTGCCACCTCTGTCTGTCATTATACCTGAAGCCATCAGGCTCTCACATTCAGCACAATTTTCTGCCTTGAATTTTGGTTCAGTTTTTGACAAGAGGAATGATGACTTTGTTCTTTAATGGGACTGTGCCTTTCCTTTTCCTTACTTACATTGGATTGGGGTCGGGAGTGGTGCTCAAAGCCTACCCTTCTGGTGCACTCCTGCCCGATTTTTAGCTTTTTAGCTTCCTGAGGGTAAGAACTAGTTCCTTTTTTTTTTTTTTTTTTTAAGATTTTATGTATGTATGTATTTATTTATTTGAGAGAGAGAGAGAGAGAGCATGAGTGGGAGGGGCAGAAGGAGAGAGAGAATCCCAAGCAGACTCCATGCTGAGCACAGAGCCTGACATGGGGCTCCAACCCAGGACCCCAAGATCATGACCTAAGCCGAAACCAGGAGTTGTATGCTCAACCACCTGTGCCACCCAGGTGCCCCTCATGTCTATGTCCCTTTAGGAACTCTATGCTGGGCTTATAAAGTAGATGTGACAGGTCTGAGAGTTTATATGACTTGCATGCTAGTGGTGAGCCTTACACAGTTCCATGAATGTTGGCAGAAGATACAAGACTCCTGGTCGGAGACAAGGACTATTGTTGACAGCAATAGCAATGGCCAGAGTATCATCATCTTTAGCTGGTTCTCCAAGCCCCAGTTTCCACAAGGTGACACTAGGAGGGCCTGGTGTCACCCACTTACAATTACAGCAGGGGACTCTGAGCTTAAGGAACCCAAATCTTTTATAGAAGGCAGTGAGCCTACCTGCCTTGATCCTGGAGAGACCTGCCATCTTCATCATACTGGACCATGATCAAACTTGCCCTTTGGAGGGAGACATTATATCTTCAAAGGCTATTCTTTCTACAAATGTCCTTGACAAGATAGTCCCAAGCAAAGGCAGTCAGTTCCCATGTTGTAAGACATGCTGAAATGTGAAAGGCCCAGGGAAAATTGTCTCCCAGCGGGTGGCTGCCCAATAAAGTCTTCTCTGCAATGCCATTATGTGCATGATGTGTTATGATAATGGTGGTGTGGTGAAAGCAGAGTAGTCATAGAAATGAGGGTGGGTCTTTAGTGTTGCCTGTGGCTCTAGGAGCCAACAGCAATGAATGCAGAGAATGGAGAATTTGGTCTCCATTTTTGTGCATTGGGAGGATAAGCTGGTTGGCAAAGGCCTGTCAAGAATGGATCCCAGAAGACCCCACAAACTCTGCTGCTCATCCCTGGAGGCATAGCTGTTGCTCCCTCCAACCCTCAGTACTCAGGCCACGGCTGCTCCTCTGCCAACTCCATGAAGAACTCTCTAGAGTCCCTGATTTTTTGCAACATTGGCTCAAGATTCACGATGCTAGGTGAATACATCTGGTTGGACAGAGAAGTGGGCTCAGATTCCCACCGAGACACTTATGCTGGGGAAGTTGTGAGACACAAGAAGGAAATTCAGATCCTGAGCCTGTACTGTGCTTTAGCGCACATCTTTGGTAGCAGCTAATGTCTGTATTCGTTGGCTTTGCTGTGATTCGTGAGCAGATAGGCATGAAGACAGATGATTTTGTTTTCTTTGCATCACTTTTTGTAAGCATGGGGTCACATGTGTCTATCCAGTAAACCCCTGCAGGTGTCTGTCACCCATGTGACAGACCTGTCAGGCTGAGTGCCATATACCAGCCCCTCTGACTATAAAATCTGGTGGGAGGAAGCAGATTTACCGGGTTGTGAGTCCTCCTTCATCAAGCGCACATATTTTCAAATAGGATAAGTGTCAAAGGCAGGTCGTACTTCACCTCCCATTTCTGGGAACACCTCAGTCCTTCCCCTGGCTGGCCCTCTTTTCCCAGCTGATGTCAACCTGGGCCAGTTTCCATGTAGGAATCAGCAGAGGCAAACATTGCTCGAAGACAAAATCCTCTGATATTCCTGCACTTGGGGAGGGGGCAGTTTGGGAGAAAGAGCAGAGCTTAGCACTGGGAGAGTGTGGTCCCAGACCATCCCCTTCACTTATCTCTCTGAAGTAAGGGCTCCCTAGGATGACTCGTCCAGCTGCCGAATTTGCCTTTTCTTCTGCTTCCTTGGTCAGCCCTGCTCAGAGACACTGTGGTGTCCGTGACCTTTCCGTCCTCACCGTGACCAGGTGGGCAGCTTTATTCTTTACCCTCGTACATTTCACAGCGCTTTATCCTATGATGTTTTTGTTGTTGTTGTCTTTGATTGAAATCACTGTCCAAAGACACTGCTTTGACCTAGGCCCAAATACCACCCCCCAAAAAAAGGTTTATGTTGAGAATCCACTAAATCGTTTGCTTATTCATAGTTGGAGATTGTCTCTCATGGAACACTAAGTCTGGCATAATTGGGGTGTACTCAAGATTTCAAATAGAAACACCTTCATGGAGCTAATAATCCTGTGTTTCATACTGGAGTTATCACAAAGAGAAGATGAAGGAGCAAGAGGGTGTGAAGTTTCATGCATAGTAGAGGGACCGAGAGCCACAGAGCCTTCAAGAGCACAGGTGTTTCTCATGAAGCACACGGTAGATGTTGGGTGTTGATCATGTCAGGAAAATTAACAAGGGATGATGGACAGGAGAGAGAATATAAATATTGGTTCTGACATTGGACTTAAACTTCATACTTTTTTTTGAAGTTTTTAAATTGAGATATAACTGACATATGACATTTTATTAGTTTCAGGTGTACAACATAATGATTCAATATTTGTCTGTATTGCAGAATGATCACCACAGTAAGTCTCGTTAACATCCATCGCCACACATAGTTAGAATTTTATTTTCTTGTATGAGAACTTTAAAGATCTATCCTCTTAACAACTTTCAAGTATACAATACAGTATCATTAACTACAGCCACCACACTGCACATTACATCCCCATGACTTATTTGTCTTACAACTGGAAGTTTGTACCTTTTGACCCCTAGTTCTCCCACCCCACCCCTCAACTCTGGCAACCACCAATCTGTTTTCTGTATCTATGAGTTTGGGCTTTTGTTTGTTTGTTTTTAGGTTCCACATTTAAGTGAGATCATGCAGTATCTGTCTTTCTCTAATTCACTTAGTGTAATGCCCTCAAGGTCCATCCATGTTGTTGCAAATGGCAAGATTTCATTCTTTTTTATGGCTGAATAATATATATATATATATATATATATATATATATACATACATACACACACATTTTCTTTATCCCCTCATCTGTCAACAGACAGGTTGCTTGCATGTCTTGGTTTTTAAATGGAAGCTCTGAGACACATTGATAATTAGCATCCTTTTATACCCTCAATTAAACTGCGGAAGTCCCTAGCACTTTTCTTAATGTGTGTACAGTGTACATGGGGGTACAGATGTCTCTTCCAGTTAGCGTTTAAACTTCATCCTTTTTAATGACCTAGAACACAGAATGCCACCGACCAGAGGAGTCAATGTCAGATGGTGGCAAGAGTCTAAAACATGGCTCAAATTCCCTACTAAGTGTGAACCTCTGCTGTGGTGCTGTCTCTGGGCCTGCTTGTTTGGGGTGGATCTGCCCAGAAATGCACGTGTATATGTGCACAGCATCCCTCTTTCTGATGAGAGGAAACTGAGCTAGAGACTAATTGGATTCAGTGGAAGGCCCAGCTGATATGAAGCCCCACTGTGGGTTCCTGGCTGGAGGACAGGACCTTCCTCCCCCAGAGAGAAGGTTAATGGGAAGAGAGAACAGCATATCTCAGGAACCTTGGTCCCAGCTCCCAGAACTCCTGCCCCAATGGACACTGTACTGGCTTCCAACCTAATTGCTCATCTAGGCAGAACTAGCCCCATCCAGGCAGGAGCTGTGGGGCTGCAGAGCCATGAACAGAGCCGGGACCAGGTTGTGACCCGCTTCTCTCCTCCTGGTGTTGGGCAAGTTTCTTCCAAATGGCAGCAGGGCCGGTGAAAGAACATCTGCTCCTACATTTTCCAAGTCACAGCTGTCTCTGCTGATGGCTTCTTCCTTAGAACTTGCTGGTATGGGTCCACTTATTCTTGCCAACTCATCCAGGTCACAGGGTATCGCACATCACTGTTGTCCACCAAATCCGGTCCTAGAGCCTTAGGGGATGGAATGATCAGTTAGAATAGTAGCAGAAGAAAACACCCTAAGAAATCAGTGGAACAAGCACCCCCCAGCCTGGGAGAGCTGGCCATTCATTCCTTCCCAGGGGCCGAGAACATAGCACTCATTGTGCCCTTACTGCAAGGGTGATCCAATCAATAAAGACGATCACCGTGTTTACTGCATATTTGGTTGAATGGCATCTATTCAGACTACATAGGCAAGGTCAGCCTGAATTAGTTAGTGAGCTCTCATTACATAGGCATTTTCAAGAAATGGGATTTTATCACAGTATTTTACCATATTTTTGTATATCTAGGTAATTGGAATTAACTGCTACTTTTAAGAAGGGTTTTTAAATGGAAGCTCTGAGACACATTGATAATTAGCATCCTTTTATACCCTCAATTAAACTGACAAAGTCCCTAGCACTTTTCTTTCTTCTTAAGTTACTTAAATACAGCTCTGTAATTTTATTTACCCGATTTGTTTGCTCCAGCTGCTCTTCTTCAATAATAATGAAGGAGACAACTTAGGCCATACTCACATCAAATCATCATAAATTCTAAAACCTTGCCAAGTCCGAAATTCTTAATGAGGGTTTGGAGTTTACAAATGCATCTTTGGTTTCAAAAGCCTACATCTTGGACAAGGAAAAGGACATATTTCTGCTCAAACCACACAGTGAGTTTGCTGGGTACTGGCTCACAGACCCGTATCTACTAGTTTATCCATTTTTTTCCTTCAGTGCAAACATCAGAAACAGGAAACACTTGAAGCAGAATTCAGTTATTAGGAAATGCACCCATTAAGTAGTGCAGGATAATTTTTTTTCAAAAATGCATTGAGCACCTACTTGTGCTGGGTGCTATGGGACCACCAAGCATTGGCTCTCAAAGGGCCCACCACCCAGTTTGGGGTGTGACCTGCTGGGCAGCTCTTGGGGCTTAGTGCCGGCATCGTGGTTGGTCCTTTCGTGAACTAGCATCAGATGACCGTTCTGAGCCACAAAATCTGGGGATCAGACGAGACCACACTCTGACCATGTTCTTTGCAGGTCTGCAAACGAGCCTCTCCTGACTGCAGCCTGCAGTGGAGATAGCCAATGATGCTTGATTGCTTTACCGGAATCAAATTAGGGGAGTGAAAATGCTTGTCAATCACTGCCAAGCACACGTGCTCAAAATCAAAAGCTGCCCGGTAATCAAGGAAGAGTAGCTGATTAAAATCTGTTACATTCCTAAGTTGAAAATTGATGGCTCCCTCCTTCCATACCTTCTAAATCTCATCTGACAGCTTTGTCGGGCATCATTTATCATTTGTGACACAATGCTAACAGAGAAGTGGACACCCCTTTGACCAAATTATCCTACTTTGGCTGTTGTCCTGTGCATTTGTAGAAGTGCCTGAACTTTCTCCCAGCAGACATAAACAGATGAGAAGGTAAAAATGTTCTCCTTTCAGATATCAACTCAAACAATAATAATAAAAAAAAAAACCCTTCCATATGATTCCCCCAAAAGGCCACGTAACTCGAAGTCTGTTGGGCAAACCACTTTGAAGTCAGGTATGCACGAAATTGGTTTTCATCCAGGCGTGCAAGAAAATGCAAATACCCGCTACCGAAGCATCCTATGGGAAGTTCAGAACTAGCTGAATGCCGGTGTTAAGGGTTGGACCTGTGTATCCATGGAAGGCTGAAGGTTTCAGAGAGAGATGAAAATTCCAATATATCAGGGTCCAGATGTCCAGAGGCCATTCTGTGTCCATTTGTTGGGTTCCCTTGTGGGTATTAAACCTCCATTCACCAATTTTTTAATTAGATTGAACTTGGACAGACAGCTTAAACATCAGAAACTGTTTCTACACCTGTCCTATGGGGATAATGATATGACACCACTTCTTGTGGTCATGGGGATCATGCAAAATGTACATAAAATACCTAGTTTGGTACTTAGCATGTAGTACGTGCTTGATAAGTATTTGCTGTTTTGATTTCTTCCCACTTGCTTTAAAATACTAATCCTGCATTGGAACCTTTTAAGGTCTGTGAAATTACTGACATGAACTATCTTTGCCGTGGAGAATTGTCTTTGAGGTTTGGGGAGGGTGTTACTACCTGGTGAGGTGGCTAGTGCATTCTGACATCATCTGTCTCCTCTTGTTGGTGACTTTTTCCCCCAGCTTTATTGAGATATAATTGACACATAACGCTAAGTTTTAGGTGTACAGTGTGATGATTTGATATATGTATATATTGCAAAATGATGGCCACAGTAAGGTTAGTTAACACTTCATCACCTCAGAGTTAACATTTTTTTATTGTTGTTGAGAATAGTTAAGGAATACTCTCTTAGCAGCTTTCGAGTATACAATACAATATTGCAAACCTTGGCATGGATTCGGTCCCCAGGACTTATTCATCTTCTAACTGGAAGTTTGTACCTTTTGACCACCTTCACCTATTTCTGTCATCCCCAGCCCTTGGCAACCACCAGTTACTCTATGAGTTCAGCTTTCTTAGATTCCACATATAAGTGAAATCATACAATATTTGTCTTTTTTGGTCTGACTTCTCTTTGCATAATGTCCTTCAGTTTCATCCATGTTGAAAATGGCAAGATTTCCTTTTCTATGACTGAAAAATATTCCAATATATGTCATGTTTTCTCCATCCATACATCCATTGAGAGATGCTTACATTGTTTCCATGTCTTGGCTATTGTGGATAATGCTGCAGTGAACATGGGGATGCAGTATCTCTTTGAGATAATGATAATTCTTTCCTTTGGGTAGATATTCAGAAGTGGGATTTTTAATGGTATTTCTATTTTTAATTTTTTGAGGAAACTCCATACTGTTTTCCATAGTGGTGGGACCGGTTTGGACCCACCATCAGGGTTCCGTTTTGTCTGCATCCTCTCCAACTCTTGTGATCGCTTGTCTTTTTGGTAATAGCCATTCTAACATGTGTGCGGTGATATCTCATTGTGGTTTTGACTTGCATTCCCCAATGATAAGTGATGCTGAGTACCTTTGTATGTACCCGTTGGCCATTCTTCTTTGGGAAAAAAAAAATGTCTCTTCAGGTCCTTGGTTTTTGATCTCTCTTATACTGTACCTTCCAGTAAACACACTCATTATTCCCCCACTTTCCAGTCTTCTTCTGTAGCTACGTGTCTATAATTCCCAGTCATACTACAGTATTGCATTTGCTTTCCTTTGCTCAGTTCCTAGTTTGCTTATGAGACCTAAAATGCCTTCCGGGTGTTTCTCACCAGTTACTTGTGTCTATTGGGAATTCTGGGTGAACTGACACAGCCTTGGAACTTAGGCGTTCAAGCCAGCTTGAAATTAGCTCTCAATTTTGCAGAACCAATTACCCTCAGGTCCCTCATGCTGATGGAAGTGAGTTTTAAATTGTAGGTCTGGCTGCTTAGCAAAAACTGGGCTTTGTCAAATGGGAGAAGGCCCGGGTGATGCTGGCTTGAGCTCTCCCGTGACTAAGGAGCACTTCTTCTCTGCTTTTTATTGAAAATGTCATGAGCTTTATTGCCTAAGTGTTAAAGCACAAGGACAAAGTGGGAAATTACTTTAACTTCCATTCAGAGTGCTATATTGCCTGCCTTTTTCCAGAGGGCACAAAAGGGCAGCTGGCTGTGCAAGAAAAGGGTGTATTTTGCAAATAAGTGTCCCTAAAACTCTAGTTATGATTCTATGTCTCATTTTTTAAGGGCCTGATGCCAGAATAGCTGTAAGAATGTTTGCTTGCTACAAACTTTTTACTTGTTCTAACGTATTGGGATTATGATACCACTTAATATTATAAAGCAATTTGACAAGTAAAAAAATAATGGTATTTGCATGGTCAAAATAAATTTGTTTCATATTAGAAGGATACTGTTTGGGCGCCTGGGTGGCTCAGTTGGTTAAGCGACTGCCTTTGGCTCAGGTCATGATCCTGGAGTCCCAGGATCGAGTCCCGCATCGGGCTCCCTGCTCGGCGGGGAGTCTGCTTCTCCCTGTGACCCTCTTCCCTCTCGTGCTCTCTATCTCTCATTCTCTCTCTCTCTCTCTCTCTCAAATAAATAAATAAAATCTTTAAAAAAAATAAAAAAATTTAAAAAAGATACTGTTTTATGATAGAATTAAATAACTTTTCAATCTTGGGATCAGAAGGGAGCGACCATTTATCTAAATGAATCTTTGTATGAGATCCCAACCACGTGATTATCTAACCTATGTTCAGTTTTATCTACTGCCAGAAACTCTTTCCTTGGATAATGCATCATATTTTTGCTGTGCTCCATGAGAACTCTGTTCTTTGTATTATGCCCCAGTTGGTCCTGGAATAGCCTGCACCCATTGATCCTACTCCCAATCCAATAGAACAAATCAGAATTAATTCACCTCTCTTGTCCCTGACAAGCTATAAAATATTTGAAGGCAGCTTTTACATTTGCCCTGTCTTTTCTCTTCTCCAAGATAAACTTCCCTAGTCCTCTCTTTCCTATGTACCATCCTGTTGACTTTGTCCCGATAATGCTGTGTTTGATCCTCGTTCCTTGTAAAGGAAAGCGTCTAAAAATGAATAAACCAAGTCAAGTATTACATAATAGTATGCTTTCATGAGTAAGGATTTTATAGCATGTGTCAGGAGGAAACACGTCTTATCATTTATTACGTATCCCATGATGTATTTATTTATTTGGTTGTGTATACTGTACCTTGATAAAGAAAATATTTAGTCTCAGAAAAGTACATAATCACATTAAGATGAAAGAATTTGTTAGAAAGAAATCGGGTCAAAAGGCAAATGATAGTAGGAAAAATAAAATGATGTCAAAGGTAAGATTAATACCCAACACATGTCAGACACCCAGCTCCCCACTTTCACAGCTGAAGCGAGGAGGTAACTCTAATCAGTTATATGATTCCCAGTCTCCAAAAGATAACAGCAACCTCAGTACTCAAGAGAAATATAACCATTTTTGGTATTGAGACATTTTTTCTGTGGCTGCACGTGGAAAGGACACTGGATGGAATATTTAGAGATATAATTTCCAAAATGCCTTTTAGATGTACAGTTCTATGAATTTTGATAAGCTTATACATGTGTGTAACCACCACCACAAGAAAGCTATAAAATACTTCCAACACCCCCCCAAATTTCCTCATGCCGCTTTGGACTCGGTTCCCCCAGCCTCAGCACCTGGCAACTACTGATCTGATCTTTTTGTCCATGGTTTCGCTGTTTCTGTCATATAAATAGTCATATAGCATGTCACCTTTTCATCTTCTTTCATTCGGCATAATGCTTTTGAGGTTCATCTGTATTGTGTCTATCCATAGCCCATTCCTTTTTATTGCTTCGCAGTACCCTACTGTATTTATTGTATTTATTGCTTCTTTATCAAGATCAAAAACCAAGGACCTGAAGAGACATTTTTTTTGCTTCTTTATTGTGAAATGACTATCGCAGTACCCTACTGTATTTATTGCTTCTACAGTGCCCTACTGTAGCTTGCACCCAGTTTGTTTATCCCTTCACCAGTTAGCGGACATTTGCACTCTTCCCAGTTTGGAGTGTGTCATAGCCCATTTGGGCTGCTATAACAGAAATACCATAGCCCAGGTGGCTTAACAACAACAGGAATTTATTGCTTACAGTTCTGGAGGCAGGGAAGTCGAAGACCAGGCACCAGCAGATTTGGTTCTGGTAGGACCTGCCTCCTGGTTCATAGCCATATTTTCAGTGTTTTCTCGCATGGCAGAAGGGATGCGGGAGCTCCCTGGGGTCTCTGTTATGAGGGCACTAGTCCCATTCACAAGGACTCCATCCTCATGGCCTAATCACCTCCCAAAGGCCCCACCTCCTAATACCACCTCTTTGAGAGATAGGATTTCAACATAGGGATTTTGGGGGGACACACACATTCAGTCCAGTGCAAGAGTGATTATGAATACAGTTGCTATTAATATTCATGTACAAGTCTTTATGTGGATGTATGTTTTCATTCAGGAGGTGAGAATCTTAAGCAGATTCTGTGCTGGGCACAGTGGGGCTTGCTTTCACGATCCCGAGATCATGACCTGAGCCGAAACCAAGAGTCAGACACTCAGCCAACTGAGCCACCCAGGGGTCCCTGTTCTTAAACATTTCTTAATAAAAGTCGATGACATTGTGTCAAAGAATATTCCAGAAACAGCGCCCATTAGGGAAGCTGAACCAAGGACATATCTCTCATTGTTCTGACATAATCCAGTGGCGGGTTATATGCATTTAGTGTTTGGTTGTTAATTGTTGTTGTTTCTCTTTAAATTTTTTACTTATTTTTAAAATTCAAGTATACTTAACATGCAGTGCCACACGAGTTTCAGGTGTACAATATAACGATTCAGCAACTCCACTCACCCCTCAGTGCTCATCATGGTAAGTGTTGTCTTAATCCCCTCCACCTACGTCACCCATCCCCTCACCCACCTCCCCTCTGGCAACCACCAGTTTGTTCTCAGTGTTTAAGAGTCCGTTTTTCATTTGTCGCTTTTTTTTCTTTGCTAGTTTATTGTTTCTTAATAAACTCAGAAGCCCTTCTTTCTTTTTTTTTAAATTTTTTATTGTTATGTTAATCACCATACATCATTAGTTTTTGATGTAGTGTTCCATGATTCATTGTTTGTGCATAACACCCAGTGCTCCACGCAGAATGTGCCCTCTCTAATACCCATCACCAGGCTAACCCATCCCCCCAACCCCCTCCCCTCTAGAACCCTCAGTTTGTTTTTCAGAGTCCATCGTCTCTCATGGTTCGTCTCCCCCTCCGACTTACTCCCTTCATTCTTCCCCTCCTGCAATCTTCTTTTTTTTTCTTAACATATATTGCATTATTTGTTTCAGAAGTACTGATCTGTGATTCAACAGTCTTGCACAATTCACAGCGCTCACCATAGCACATACCCTCCCCAGTGTCTGTCACCCAGCCACCCCATCCCTCCCACCCCCCACCACTCCAGCAACCCTCGGTTTGTTTCCTGGGATTAAGAATTCCTCCTATCAGTGAGGTCATATGATACATGTCTTTCTCTGATGGACTTATTTCACTCAGCATAACACCCTCCAGTTCCATCCACGTCGTTGCAAATGGCAAGATCTCATTCCTTTGGATGGCTGCATAATATTCCATTGTGTATATATACCACATCTTCTTTATCCATTCATCGGTCGATGGACATCTTGGCTCTTTCCACAGTTTGGCTATTGTGGACATTGCTGCTATAAACATCGGGGTGCACGTACCCCTTCGGATCCCTACCTTTGTATCTGTGTGGTAAATACCCAGTAGTGCAATTGCTGGATCGTATGGTAGCTCTATTTTCAACTGTTTGAGGAACCTCCATACTGTTTTCCAGAGTAGTTGCACCAGAGAAGCCCTTCTTTCTTGAATGAAGTAGATGTCTGGTAGATATACTCCTGACTTCTGACAGTAAAATCATGTTGTCTGCAAACGGGAGGAAGTTCTTAGTATTGTTTTATAGAAGTTTGGAGGTAAAGAGCACACACAAAGGATCGAGCTTTTCCAAAAGTAGTATTAAGCAATTAAAGACACACTTTTAAAAAAAATATGAACCAGTAGACATTTCTGTTTTTCCCTGAATCCTTAAAAACTATTTCTACCAACTTATACCCCAGTGGTATTTTTAAGGTGCTGATTTTGAGTTCAACCCAACTCAATAAAACTATCTAATCCCGTACAGATTACTCCCTAGGTAATAGAATACTGCATTGGCCAATATTGGAAGAGCCGTATCTAAAGACCACCTCATTTAGAATATTGTCTGAGAAGCTCAGACTTGTGATTTATATAGAGGAAAACACACATACACTTTCAATGAAATGTTCCGTAAAGTAGATGTAGCTGTACTTTGGAAGGGAATGAAGAGTTGTCCTTTTGAAAGTGATTTAATGGTCACAGGATAAAACTAGATAGGGTCATACCCATGGAGTTGATGGAAACCCCCTTTCTTTAACCCTTACCCATTGCACTCACCCCCCACCCCCCACCTCTGACAACCACCAATTTGTTCTGTGTATCTATGAGTTCAGGGGTTTTTTTTTTTTTTTTTGAGATTCCACATATAAGTGAAATCATACAGTATTTGTCTTTCTCTGTCTGATGGAAACACTTTTAAATTCACAAGGAGCTAGACCTTAAGCTTGGTGTGAATAGGGTCCATATCTTTCTTGTTCATGCTTATATCCTTAGTTTCTAGCTCAAAACCTGTCACATAACAGGCAAAGAATGAATGAATGAATGAATGAATGAGTGTTTCCTGGACTCAGTTCAAAAGCCACTTGGGCAATCTGTAAGTATTTAATGATATTAAGTAGGCATATGCCCAGAAATCCCAGGCTGGGTATTCTTCCTAGAGATGTTCACATAGAGGACTGTAAAAGAGCATATGTAGGAGGACGCTGATTATGGCCTGTTTGTGGGACTGAGTTGGAGGTAGCCTAGGTGTCCATCCCTAGGGTATGAATAATATGAAATACTTTGCAACAACCCAGATGTGCATGTACTGCAATGTGGATAAATCATAAAAATGGATTCTTTAGTCACAAAAGTAAGAAACACAATGAGATTCATAGCATGATACATTTATGTAGTTTAAAGCACATGGACATTTGAAACAACAAATATTTTGAGGCATTGCATGGATTCTGGGGGCACCTGGGTGGCTCAGTCATTAAGCGTCTGCCTTTGGCTCAGGTCATGGTCCCAGGGTCCTGGGATTGAGCCCCGCATCGGGCTCCCTGCTCAGTGGGAGGCCTGCTTCTCCCTCTCTCACTCCCCCTGCTTGTGTTCCCTCTCTTGCTGTGTCTCTCTCTGTCAAATGAATAATAAAATAAACAAAATCTTAAAAAAAAAAAAAAGAACGTGGATTTTGGAGCCAGAACTCACGGCTCCAAATCCCAGTTCCACTACTTACTGCTTATCTTAGGTGAGCTCCTTAGTTTCTTTGTGCCTCAGTTTCCTCATTTGTAAAATGGTGACACCTCATTGCATTGTTATCCAGATTAGGTGAGTTAATGTATGTGAAGCATTTAGAACATATAATAAGTGCCCCAAGAGTATTATCTGTCCTAACTAAATTACAAAAGAATATGTCTAAAGACATATCAAACACATTAGAGTGGGTGACCAAGGGGGTAAAGGAAAAGGAGTAGAATTTGGAGGTGAAGAGGGGAGGGGGAGAAAAAAAGGGAAAAGAAAGTTATTTAGAGCTTACGGTTGGGGCATGGGACCTTATTTTGTGACACTGGGGAGAGTAAACCTTCCAGGTTTCCCTGGTATCTGAGATTCCAAAACTTCAAAACCACTTTCAAGTCTTAGATACCTATGTCTAGACCTGTCCTCATGACAGTATTTGAAAGCCAAACTTAGATCCTTGTATAAGAATGGATTGTAGCTGAATCTTTCAAGGTTGCTAGCATTTTGAGTAAGTGTCGCATTGACAAGAGTGCTGATGATCTCTTCTGATTTCACTTTTCCGTATCACTTTGTTAGTCTCATCAGGATTTGCCTTATTTGTTTATTTCACTTACTTTATTTTTTGGTTTGGCAGTCTCTGACAAGTCAGGCACAAGAAGGGAGAGACCCACATCTGCATGCTATAGATACAACTGGTTTTAAGTGTTCAGCAATTTGTAGGGAAGATATGGGAGAAAAGTCTTTTCCTCAAGGCAGCCAAGATGGAATTTTAAAAGTCACTGGATAATGAAATGTTACTAGTGGAATTTGAACTCTTTCTAGTCAGTCTCATTGTTTTGAGCACCCAATCTCACCATTGTACAGGGTTAAAATGAGGGGACATGTTCAGTCTTTATATAGTCCAGAACGTTCATCCAAATGTTAGTCGCAAGCACAGAGGGACCAAATATGACTTGGTCTTGGTCAACAGCTCCCCAGCATGGAGGTAGTGTTCGTAGTGAGGTTTGTTAAAGTAACTTGCTTCTACTAACATTAGCTTTTTGTGCCTGTGTGTGTGGATTCAGGTTATTCCTATAATAACTTCCCTCATTGTCATTTGCATTTTGTATCAGAACTTCGTGAAGAAACAGAATGCCCCCAGGTACAAATGAGGAGGCGTCAATGCAGAGACAATTCACATAGTGTAGGCAGGTTAAGGAACAAGCGAGATTGTGAGGCTCCCCGCGACTCACACAGATGGAGGATGTTCCTACTCACCGAGCGCTGGAGGGAAAGGGTTACTGGAACCCCATTGGAGCTGGAAGAGGAGACACCCAGTGGCAAATTCCACTGCTAGAGCAGCAAAGCCCTT
The DNA here is from genome assembly GCF_003265705.2 of Callorhinus ursinus. Taxonomy (NCBI): domain Eukaryota; kingdom Metazoa; phylum Chordata; class Mammalia; order Carnivora; family Otariidae; genus Callorhinus; species Callorhinus ursinus. The sequence continues at coordinate 7,644,969 of NW_027397117.1, read as the reverse complement.
TCAGGAAGTGAACAGGGGAGAAATACCCTGACCTCTCTCTTCAAATGCCCTCAGATTTCCTGCCATTGTCGCCCATTGGCCTCACCCAACCAGAAGCCAGTTGCAAGGTTGTCTAGGAGATGCAACCCTGTGGTATCAGCTTCCCAGGCCCCAGAACAGAGAGAAGCAGAGAATAGATTGGGGGGATGGAAAATAGAGAGTTGTGAGCGTACATTTCTATCTTTCTTTTTTTCTTTTTTAACGAAGAGAGGAGTTTGGGGATTTTATTTAACAGTACCCATGGGAGTGTGGGACAAATGTGAACAGAATCTGCTAAGTATTTTATGGCAGGAAAGAGATTGCAAATTACTGGTCTATGAGGCTGATTCCCAGGGTAGAACTATAGGTAATGTTTTCCTCACATATATCTCATATGCTATCATTGAGCACAACTAGGTTCTATTTATAAATACATTTGGTAGGGAAATTTCTGTTAAGATTTAAATATCTGTCTTTAGAAGAGAGGTCCCCAGGGAATGTAAGCTCCATTTCCAATTCTTTGTCTTCTTTGCCATTGTATACCCAGTATCTCCCACAGTGCCTCCTGGCATTGTGAATGAATGAATGAATGAATGGTAAGTGATCTTCATATACCTTAAATAGTCTAGGTATGGATCCATTGGATCCACATCGAGTTCAAAAAAATATGATAGTGACTTTGCCAATTATGTAAAATTCTTTAAAAACAAATGATCTTACAGGGTGATGGGTATTAAGGACGGCACGTGTGGTGATGAGCACTGGGTGTTATATGCAACTAATGAATCATTGAACACTACGTCAAAAACTAATGATATATGTTGGCTAATTGAACATCATAAAAAAACAAAAAAACAAAAAAAAAAAGATCTTAATATTGGGACCAGATGGACATGTAGGTGCCTGCACCTTGATGGTAAAGTGGAGGGTTATAACTAAGACACATCACGTTCAGTTTGCTAAGGAATGGAAAAGAATCAGGATGAGAAATAGATTCTGGTCCTATGAGCCATGAAGTTTGACCATGGTCCTCTTATGCTGATAGAGATGGGGGTGGAGTGGCATTTGTCTCTTATCTTTGCTGTAAGTATTCACTGCACATACCCTTCCCCCCCAAACAATCAAATGTAAAAAGTCCAAAGCCTAGAATATATCAAGATGCCCTAAACTTCAAATCTCTTTTACACATATAATATTAAAACTTACCAGAAAGGCTGGTATGCTCATATCCTTCATGTTTTGGGAGAAGATTCTTAATCATTTTGATGGACATTCTGACGATGCTACTAAACCCGATTAAAAAGGAGGCAGGCAAATCATTCAGGTTGCTGTTTGTCCTAACTTCTGATAAGGCCACAGCTTCCTGTAGAATGGGTTACTTTAGGTTAAGCAGCCTATACTCATCTTTTATGACTTACAAGCACCCCAAAGTAGAAGCATCTAAAGGCTTAACACTCCAGGTCACCCATCACAGGGAATACCAATCTGAGAGGTCAGGCAATGTGTAGGGAAGTGATCTGAGGATCTAATCTCTCAGTCAAGAAAAGGCTGTGGGCAATGTCTATTATGAGGTTGGGTGGGAGATAGAACCTGTCAAGGTACACGGTGATGGGTCAGGTCTCCTATTGGGGAAGAAGTTCCCTTTTGCTACATTTCACAGATAAGCTTACATGAAGTCTAATGAAAGGAACTCTGTCATGAGGCTGTTGCCATTATGATTAGTTCTAAAGGTTGAGCAAGTTGTCCCAAAGTGTGTTCTGCCCTTTCTAGGGGACCATAGACGTAGGCTTGGAGAATCGAGACTGTTGTTTTCATGGATCCAGACAACATTCCTAAGATGGGTGGGAGAGTCAAGTCCTCCTGAGAAGAAGTAAAAGGGTCTCCCCTTCTTTCCAGGATTGTATATTCCAGGTGTTGCTGGGCCAAACTAATAAGGCCCCTGACAAATGGGAAGACTATCCTCAGGGGCCTTGCTGAGTTGTTCTCAGACAGGCCAAGATGAGATCAGGGTGACAAGCCCAACTCCCAGGCCACTAATGTCCATCAGGAGATGTAGGACTCTTTCCTACTGACCTCATTCCCACTATCTGCTGCTGGCCAGTGGCCCCTGAGAATGGATTGCCCCCAATCCAGTGATTCATGCATTAGAAACCAGATGATGGAATTAGCAACTCTCCATGGAAGGCCTGGTATGAAAAGCTATACTGTTCTTGTGGATTTAAGTATCATCTGTATGGAAAGAATGATTATTGCCTAGGGGAGAATTAACCTGTGTGTTTCCCAAGTCACAAAGACTGGGCGTTTTTATTTATTTTTAGTATTTTTTTATTTTTTTAAAAGATTCTATTTATTTATTTGACAGAGAGGGAACACAAGCAGGGGGAGTGGGAGAGAGAGAAGCAGGCTCCCTGCTGAGCAGGGAGCCCGATGCGGGGCTCGATCCCAGGACCCTGGGGTCATGACCTGAGCCGAAGGCAGATGCTTAACCGACTGAGCCACCCAGGCGCCCTGACTAGGTGTTTTTAAATAAGTGCCCATGGAAGAGAGAGTGGAGCAAAGAGGAAGGAACTGGAATGGAGCACCAGTGGATCTGGGAGTAAGATGCCTTCATCCACCCCTGAGTATGGTGTGGCTTCTCCAGCACTTCTATCTCAAGGTCAGGCTTGGTTTTCAGGGCAAGTATAAGACAAAGTATATGGTACAAAATGGAAGGTGCAGAAACAGACCCACCTGAGGTCTCTAATTAGTTCATTTATGGCAACGGTGAAACTACAGTGAAGGAAAGATGGCTTTTCCAGAGGTGTGAAATCTGGACCCCTATCTTATACTATGAACAAGTATCAACTCCAAGTACATTGTAAATCTCAGTGCAAAAACTAAAAATAAGGCTTCTACGGCTTTGTGCAGTGGTAGTATTGTGACAGTGAGGTTTATCCAATGCACAGTTATTGCTACTTGAAAAAATAGTAAGGATTTTAAAAAAGAATATGGGAGATATCTTTATGAACTTGGAGATGCAAAGAGTTTTTAAACAGGACACAAAAAGCATTAATCATAAAGGAAAAGATTGATGATTAGGACTACATTAAAAATAAAAACCTCAGTTCAGGGCACCCGGGTGGCACAGTCGGTGAAGAGTTTGACTCTTGATATCAGCTCAGTCTTGATTTCAGGTTATGAGTTCAAGCTCTGCACTGGGCTCCATGCTGGGTGTGGAGCCTACTTAAAAAATAAAAAGGATAAAGTTAGTTCATGCAAAGACACCTTTAAGGCAAGTAAGAAGATAAGTCACAGATTGGGAGAACATACATACAAGCATACACACACACACACACACACACACATGCAGGCATACATATATAGAAGAACAGCTCCAAAATATATGTAGAATAACCAAGAAACCAAGAAGACAAATACAGGTGGCCTGATAGAAAAATAGGCAGACTCGAATAAGCACCTCACGAAAGAGTAGATTCCAATGACCAACAAACTTATAGGAAGATTATCAATCAATCATCAGGTAATGTGAGTTAAATTCACAGTAAGAGAGGTTCTAGTCCTGATTAAGGAGTGCGCACTCACAGAATGTAACTGAATAATGTGCCTGGTGCAGCTGTCTGTGATCTCAGAGAAGTACACACTAGCAGGTGGATTGGGGCACTCGAAGTACCACTGAACTGGCAGTGACTTGTCTGTCATTTTTATTCTCTGATGTCCACCAAGCCCAGACTCAAAGATAGCCCCAAGCCCCCAAAGTGCACACGAGGTGCGGAAAGAGAGACCTGTGGAGAGCTCTTCTTTTGTTTTGGTCTGCGGGATCAGAAGCAGGCCCCCACAAGACAGAGAGAATGGGGGATGCCCCCCTTTTTGTTTGTATGTTTTCCATTGTCTTCTACCCCTACAGTAGAGGAGGCTGTGATGGTGCCAGCATCGTGGTACCTAAGCCTTTGTGCCAGGACCCCGGGAGGAATCATTATTTTACCTAACTTCCTCTACTGTCCAGCTGGTTGCATTCCCCCCCCCCCCCCCGTATCTTCTCTGTCCTTCCTGCAGACCCAGCTGTGGAAAGTATACAGTAGAGCAAGGAAGTTAAAGCTCCACTTTCTAGCCAGAAGGCCAGGGAGGGAGGCCCTGAGCACACCCAGAGGAGGGCCTTGAAAAAGCAACAACATAAAGTCATGTGAGCTTCTGGGCTCACTCCCAGATTGCACATGCACAGATCTGATTCTGAACAGCATAGTAAAGGCTTTGAGGACTGATTCATAGTACAGATAACCTCCCAGGTTGCAGACTGGCCAGTAGATTGCACACCCCCAGGACAGATCTGAATAGCACTGCAAAGGCTTTGTAAACTGAGCTGATTTTCGAACCGCAGGGAGTAAATCAGAACTTGTGGCCTTGGTATGGGGCAAAGACCTTCATGACCTTTGGTTGAGCCAAGTTCTTAGATATGACACCAAAGCACAACCCGTGAAGGGAAAAAAATGAATTGGACCTCAACAAAAATAAAACTTTTAATGCAAACTAGTGAGATATCAACTCATCACCAGTCGGATTGGCTATTTTCAAAAAGGCAAAAATAGCAAGTGTTGGTGCAGCTGCGGAGAAAAGGAACCCATGTGCACTGTTGATGGGAATGAAGTGGAAAACAGTATGGAGGTTCCTCAAAAAATTAAAAATAGAACCATAAAAAAAGCAGTTCCACTTCTGGGTATTTACCTGAGAAAAACAAAAACCAACAATTCAAAGAAATATATGCACCCCTATGTTCATTGCAATATTTACAATAGCCAAGATATGGAAACTGCCTAAGTGTCCATCAATAGGCGAATGGAGAAAGATGTGGTGTGTGCATGTGCACACATGCACACACACACACATGCGCACACACACACGCACACACAAAATGGAATATTATTCAGCCATAAAAAGAATGAAGTCCTGCCACTTGTGACAATATGGACCTACCTAGAGGGTATTATGCTAAGTGAAATAAGTCAGACACAGAAAGACAAGTACCATATGATTTCATTCATATGTGGAATTTCAAAAACAAAACAAATGAACGAACAAAACAAAACAGAAATGGACTGATAGGTACAGGGGACAAAGTGGTGGTTACTAGAGGGGAGGGGGTTGGCAGAATATGGATGAAATAGGTAAAAGGGATTGAGAAGTACCAACTTCTCATTACAAAATGAGTAAGTCTCCAGGATGTAAAGTACAGCATGGGGAATTTAGTCAATAATATTGCAATAACTTTGTATAGAAGGAACAGATGGTAATTAGACTTTTCGTGGGGATCATTTCATAATATATAAAAATATCAAAACTAATAGGAAATTGTATGCCAATTATACTTCAATAGGAAAAAAATAATGAAAATAAATAATCAAAAGTTCTTGCTTTGTAAAAAAATAATAATAACACTAATAAGAGAATGAAAGGAAAATCAGAGTGGGAGAAAATATCTGTAAGTTACACATCAAAAAGGGACTCATATTCAGAATATACAAAGAACTCTCAAAAATCAACAGTGAGTAAACAGCCCAGTGCAGAAATGGGCAAAATATATGAACAGACACTTCACCAGAAAAGATATTTGAAAGCAGAGAGAAGAATAAGCACACGAAAAGACACTCAACATCATTAGTCATTAGAGGGGAATGCAATTAAAACCACAGGCAGGCAGATACACCTGTCCAGATTGCCTAAACTAAAACAAGCAAACAAATGAAACAAAGCAATAAAAACCCTGATAACACTAAATGTGGGTGAGGATACGGAGCCACTGGAACTCTTAGACATTGCTCATGGAATGCAAAATGGTACAACCACTCTAGAAAAAAATTTGGCAGTTTCTTACACAGTTGAACATATGACTCACATATGACCCAACAACCCCACTAAGTATTTACCCTAGTTGAGTTAGAAACCTATGCACACACATGCATTGACTTGTGCGTGAACATTTACAGCAGCTCTTTTCACAATTGCCCCAAACCGGAAATGACCTACGTTATCTATTAGCTGGTAAACGGATCAACTGTAGTGCTTTTGTAATGGAATATTGCCCAGCAACCAAAAAAACTGAGTAAACTATTAATATATATAGGAATGTAAGTGAATCTCAAGGCCTTTAGGCTGAATGAAGAAAGCTTGTCATAAAAAAAGACATATATGATTCTATATATAGGGCACTCTGGAAAAGATAGGATTATAGGAACAGCAGATAGAGGAGTGGTTGTCAGGATTTGGGGGTGAGGGATGCGTTTGACCACAAAAGGATACACAAAACTATTTGCTGGAGGAGGGAACTTTTCAGTATCCCGATTATGGTGATGGTTATAATAGTCTATCAGGCCTTAAGAAAAGACCATGAGTTGGGGCGCCTGGGTGGCTCAGTCGGTTTAGCAACTGACTTCAGTTCAGGTCATGATCTCAGGGTCCTGGGATCGAGCCCTGCATCAGGCTCCCTGCTCAGTGGGGAACCTGCTTGTCCCTCTCCCTCTGCCCTTCCCCCTGCTCATACTCTCTCTCTCTCTCAGATAAAAAAATAAATAAAATCTTAAAAAAAAAAGACCGTGACTCAATCAGGTTTATAGAATTGTACATAACTCCAAGAAAAATCCCCACTAGAGCCATATATGTGTGTGTGCATGTGTGTGTGATAGGGTGGTTGTCACGCAGATATATGCATTCATCCAAACTCACTGAGCACTTAAAATTGGTGATTTTTGTGGCATGTCAAATATACCTCAAAGAAGTTGAATAAAAATATTGGTAAATCAAACAAATCATAATGAAATACCACTGCGCCCTTATCTGTGTGGTTAACGTGCAAAAGGATGGCAATACCAAATGTTGGCAAAGACAAGGAGTGGCCAGCCTCATTCCCTACAAGTGGGGGTATGCATTTTTTGGAAAACTCTGTGGTGCTTGGTCCTAATGCTGTGCGTTCCTGTGCCTGAGAATACCTCTCATTGTGTACCTTATGGAGGAGAGCACACAGAGCCCCAAGGCCGTGAGTGCCAGTGTTCAAAACAGTACCGTCCTAGCTCTAACTGGCGACAACTCAGCCATGAGAAAGAGTGAAGAATAAATTGTGGAGTGCTCATTCTCTGCAGTACTATATAGCAATGAAAGAAGACACACTGTAGGCAGTGAAGGTGCATGATACGAACAGCAGGCCGAGCAACCTTGCCAACTTCCCAAACACCGAATGTAGCATATGAGAACGAAGAAAAATGTCCCAGGCTTTTTTTTTTTTTTTAAGGTTTATTTATTTATTATTTGAGAGAGAGGGAGAGAGAGAGAGATGTGAATGAAGGGAGGGGCAGAGGGAAAGAATTTCAAGCAGATCTCCCCGCTGAGGGCAGAGCCCGACACAGGGCTCAGTCTCATGACCCCAAGATCATCACCTGAGCCAAAATCAAGAGTCAGATGCTTAACCGACCGAGCCATCCAGGCATGCCCAAAATTTCCCAGTCTGGAAATGAAAACACTTCTATGTTCCCTCCCCCATTCAAATAATCAACAATAGTAGCAACAACAAAAATCCAAAGAATCAACCAGCTCATTTCTGTCTAAGTCACCCCCTGGAAACTGCATTCATATGTCCGAGAACTGAAGTTACTTAATCAGGGGCTTGTGATTGGTAAGCTGAGGAAAGCATCTGGGGTTTTCTGTGATCAGTACAGGTGACAGTAAGCTGAGGGGGACTGTCGAGGTCTGGGAGTAGTGTCTTTGGGGGGTTGAGCTTTTGGAGGGTGAAATATTTCATTCTTGAGGTCCCTACTGCAAAAGACTTTGTTTTCTTTTTCAACCCTTTTTGCTTTTACTTTTATGCTTTTATATCAGATTGCCTCATGTTTTCATCGTTCCAGAATCAATAATGATAAATTTCTTAGAGTCAAGATAAATTTTTAGCTTTAACCATGAATCAAAGAGACACAGTCCCACCTACCTCCTATCAACCTCACCAAAAAGAGTAAATCAAAATTCTTTCACAGAAAATAAAAGAGGGTTGTCAATCAGAGCCGAGGGGCTGCTAGATTATTCCAGTGTCCTAACCATGACTTTCACTAAGATAAAAACAAGATGATTAATTGCAGATTTTCTTCCAGTGTCTCATTTAGCTTTCCTCACCCTCGACCAATTCATAGAGCTCCCTGTGAAGGGAGGTGAAGGGACCAGCTATCACAAATAAAATAAAGATGCTCCTGGCTCACCGTATCTGCATTGCTAAGTTCAATCAAGACTTTGCATTGGCATAACGCAGAAGCATAAAATTTTCAGACACCCGTATCTGCAGTCTTTCTGGTTGCAGTTCCTCCCCTGCAGCATCCGTATGTGCTCCAGTCATCCCATCCATCACAAAAGGAGTTCTTTTCTGCTGTTAGAATTCCAGAGATGGGGACTGCTCAGTCTGCACTCCCTAGGCTGGGGGTTTTCAGCAAAACCACCTGCTGTGGACTCCCCTGGCTGCCAGACTGCACAATGGCTTTCAGTCTTGAGCCCCCAGGCCCACCTGAAGTATGTCATATTTCTAACCCTCCTCCCAGGTGTGGCAGTCCACCCATTTGCCATTACTAAGTACATCATAGTCAGGTTATGATAGAATCTGTCTCCAGCCTGGGTGGCTCTTCGGAGTCCCAGAGCATCCTGGGCCCATTGAGCCTGGGCACCCTCAAGCCCTTAGGTCCGTCCTATATACTGGCCCAATATTTTTTTTATTTTTTTAAAGATTTTATTTTTTATTTGAGAGAGAGAGAGAGAGAGAGCACATGAGAGGGGGAGGGTCAGAGGGAGAAGCAGACTCCCCGCTGAGCAGGGAGCCCGACTCGGGACTCGATCCCGGGACTCCAGGATCATGACCTGAGCCGAAGACAGTCGCCCAACCAACTGAGCCACCCAGGCGCCCCTATACTGGCCCAATATTAATTGGTTTTTGAATCTAAAGAAACCGTGTTCCATGTCCCACATAGAGCAGTGGGAAAAGCACTCATGTTGAGGTCCAACAGACCTGGGTTTGAACCCCAACTGTACCATTTACTATGTAATCTCTAAATTTACTAACTTACAGTCCTCACCTATAAAGTAGGAACTGTGGCCACCTCATTGACCTTTTTGAGGCTTAAGGAGAGAACATATATCAAAAGGTCATCAGCCTCTCTCTCTCTCCACTGTAGCATTCCATTAGGATACAAACCTTCTAAGACAACTCTCACCCTAAAAACAACAAATGAAACTCTGTTCACACCCCTGCCCCCTCCAGTTTATAACTGATTTCTGTTCTCCCATCCGTGGATAACCCTTCCGAAGAGTAGTCTGCACTCACTCACTGCCATCGATTCTGTCCTCACATTGACTCCTGAATCCACTCTGATCGGCCAGATTTCCATCCCTGCTACCCATTAAAAGCTCTAGTCAAGGTCACTGATGACCTCTATGTTGCTAAATCCAATGGTCCATTTTCAATCCATCTCTTCTTGGCCTCCCGGCAGCCCTGGCATGGTTGGGTCATGCTCCCTTCCTTAAACACTCCTTCCACTTGGTTTTCAGGATGGCACATGCATCTTTTCTCCCTCTCATCTCCTTCTCCAGCTCCTTTACTGAGCCTCCTCATCCCTTGGTACTAAACCCCGGAGGATCCTGATTGTCCTTGGACTCGTTTCATTGTAGACCTCACCCATGCCTATGGATTTAAATACCTCTATATGCTGAAGGTTCCCAAATTCATACATTCAGACATTTCCTCTGAATTCCAGACTCCTATGACATCCTGTCTTAGATATCATCACTTGGTCACATCCTCTCTTAGATACCGCCACTTTGTCACGTACCGCATATCAGCAAGTCCTACTGAAACATATCCAGCATCTGGCTACATCTCCCCATCTTCTGGTCCAAGCCACTGTTGTCTTTTGCTTAGATTAGTGCAGTAGCCTCTTCACTGATCTTCCTGTTTCTGCCTTTGTCTGCCCCCATTTACTAAGGCAATCAGACTTAAGTTACAATGTGAGATAGCTCATGTCATTCTTTTGCTCCCCCTTTGTCTTTTTTAAAAGTTGAAATCCTCCATGGTGTGCCTCTGCTACCTTTGCTTCCACTCTCACTCTGCTGTAACCGCACTGGCTTCTTGGCTGCTCCTCAAACACATCAAGCAGGTACCTGCCTCAGGGCCTTTGCACTGCGATTTCTTCTAGCTGGAAACCTGTCCCCAAGACACCTCAGGGCTCATTTCCTTGTTCTCTTTAGATCCCTGCCCACACGTTAGAGAAGTCTTTGTTGACCATACTGTATTAAGTAACCACTCCTTCCCTCCTTACCCTCTCCTGGCTTTCTTTATCCCTCTTGTTTTGCCTTAATTTTCTCCATGGCACTTTTCACATTCTTTCCTAAAATATCACTTTTTATTAGTTTATTGTCTTTCTTCCCTCATTAAAAAATAAGCTCATTCAGCAACTTATTCTCTGTTGCAGTTTCTTCATCTAACCAAATGGTTTAAAGAGTCCCATTTTTGAGTCACCTCCCAAGGACACTGTGAGGAGTAGACATGATAATATATAGAGAAATGCATCAGAAATCACTAAAAGTGCTACCTGCATGTAAGGCATTAGTTCTGTCATTACCATTATCAATAAAGAGGATTCCAGGGGGTTCCAGCTTCTACCCTCCTTGGGTACCTGCCTATAGGAAGGCTTCTCTTCTTACAACTGGAGAAAAAGCCAGAATGTCTCCTCATATACCAACAGACAGGATAGATGAAGCTGCTGAGGGGCCACAGAGGCCAGGAAATGGGATGAGTGGCTGTGGGCAAGCCACGGTGTGCGTCAGAACCTCAATTTCCAAAATATAACAAAAATGAGGTATTCATTCATATTTCCTCTGCAAGGCTCTCAGATTTGCTAAGATCAGGAAAAAAATAGGCAAATGTTTGGTCTACAGAGAAACCTAGCGAAGTGACGAGGTGCAGATTGCTGATACAGACCCTATAGCCTTGGGTGTGTTATTTTACTCCTCTGTGCCTCTGTTTCCTCCAAGTGTACAAAAGGGTGCTAACAGAGCCCATCTCTTGGGGTTGTCGTGTGGTTAACTGCAAAGCACTTAGAACAGTTCCTGGCTGTTCTAATAAATGTTACCTGTCTTTATTATTATTGTGTTAATATTTGTAGAGTATGAAGCACCATACAAAAATGTTTTTTTGTATTATCATGTGTTCTTTGTAGCTGGGGCCGCTAATTAGAAGTGGTGAAAAGATTAGGGGCATCTCATTGACCCACATCTATTGAGCCATAGCTACCCACTAAAAGCATTTTAAAGAGATGTGTAACTAATGACCAAAGTCAAACTGAAATAAATAAATAAATAAATAAATAAATATATTTAAAGACTCCCCTCTCAGTCCTTCAGAATTCTTTTGATGTCCTTTGATAACTCTCTTAGGGAAGAATAAGTGGCAAGATTCAAGAACTCTCTGATGTAAAGTAAGAGATAATAGGAAAGTTGCATCGGCATGAGTTTGGTTTGCCCCCAGACTGTGATTAGAATTGCAGATTCCATAGGGGTCTTCCCAAAAGGATTTGGGGTGTGCATTAGATCTTTCTAAGTGACTTCCCTTCTTTGAATCAGAGTTTCCACATTGTAAATTTGAGAATATTAATAACTGGCCTAAAAATAATGGCAGTCACTCTCCAGTCCCATCCCACCCTGGGTTCTCTAGCAATAATGAATTAATTGCAGTTGTTCCAGTAAGCTAAGTTCTCTCTCACCTCTGAGCCTAAGCTGTGTCTTTTTCCTACATTGCCAACCTCAACCTCCAACTTGCAAGATTTCAAGACTGTCCTTAGCTTTTACTTCCTCTGGGAGAGGGGTCCCTTCTCTGTGCCCCTATAGAAACATATGCCTGCTGCCATGAAAGCACTTACCCCCATGAAATGGAAATTGCTATCTGTCATAAGCTTGCAGGCCCTGCTAAGCATTTGGCCCCCGGGTACTCAGCACAATGCCTAGCACATAGGCAGCACTCAGTATATATTCCTTCCTCGGGAAATTTTATTTACAATTATTCAGTGTACTTTTACACACATTTTGGAAGACTTAGTAAGCCAATAAAATGCCATAACACCTTAGAAAGCTAAAAGCACTATGGAAAGAATATATATTAAAAATGAGACAGACCTTTCTGAAAGACTTTGGTGATGTACTGAAGACAAAAGAGGTAATGGCATCTTTCCTCCTGCCAGTGTTACAGCTAGTTTATTAACCTGGAGCAATCATTTAATCTCTTTAAAATAGTAAACCTATTCTCTTAACACGACTGTGTATTGATAGCATGTATTTAAACAGTGCAGGACACAGAGATGAACAACGAGGTGTAGGAGGGAAGCCATGGGCACTGACAAGTCAAGGCGGAAAGTACAGAGGACTTGGGCACCTGGGTGGTACAGTCGGTTAAGCATCTGACTCTTGGTTTTGGCTCAGATCGTGATCTCATGGTCGTGGGATTGAGCCCCACATGGGGCTCTGCGTTCAGTGTGGAATCTGCTTCAGATTCTCTCCCTCTCACTCTGCCCCTCCTGCTAGTGCGCGCATGCTCTCTCTCCCTCTCAAATAAATAAGTAAATAAGTAAATAAGTAAATGAATAAATGAATAAATAAAATCTTTAAAAAAAGTATAGAGGACTGAGACACAAAAGAAGCACATGGGCATTTATGAAAATTTATAAGGGGAAGCACTTCTACCACTAGAGGAATCAAAGATTTGATGGAGATAACTTGAGGAGTGAGTAGAAGTTGGACAGGTTCAGATGGACTTTGCATGTGAAGGTGAGAAGGATGCAGGGAACCCACAGTGCTGAGCTGACAAAAGCATGGTGGGACCTTGGTTTTAGAAAGGATAATCTAGCTGGCTGGGCAAGGTGGACCAGTCCAGAGCCTGGAGCAGAATAAGGATGCTCCTGCAGTCATCCGGGTAAGGGCTGAGGGGTCTCATGTAGGTGGAGGGCAAGGCATGAAAAGCACAGACATTGTAGAGGAGGAAAGGATTTCTATGGGAGGCCCCTGGGAGGATGTGGAGGCACCAGGGGTGAAGCCAAGAATGCGAGGGTACTGAGCTTGAGGATTTATTTCATGGCTCGGGAGAGTGCCACCAAGTTGCTTCTGATTTCTTCAATTTAGCAATTGCAGTCAGCATATCCAATTCAACAGATCAGTGACGTGATTGAGATGCAGGGAGGAAGCTCTCGGAATGGGTAGGCTAGTTCATTGTTCATGCCTCAGTGAGCAATTGTTTCCCTCCGAGATGCCCCAGAAAGCAGACTCGGTTCTGGGTTGGCCTGCCCTGATTCTTCCTCGGCATTCAGCAGCTGCATCTGTTAGTTTGGGCAAGTGATTGATGGGTTGAGCCTGCCTCCCAGTAGGGGAGTTCTGGGGGGGGCGGAGGCTGTAGCGGTTTGAGAAACTGGAACACAGAAAAAGCTGGAGAAGGAAGAAGATACACAATTGTTCAGGTCCTTGAGTGCATTGTAAAGTCAAGTGCCTTGGCTCAGGGCGAGCCAAAGCTGATGCCTTTTCCGGTTATTATCTGTGTGGTCTTAGTATGGAATGTGACACCTGCAAGTCCAAAGAGGATATTTTGAGATGCTGTAGCAAACCAAGCTGCTCACTGAGTTCCTATGGAAGCTGGAAAGCCTTATTTCTGATATTTACTTCTTCACTGGAAGTGAAGTATTTTCCTGAGGCTACCTGGTGCCAGAGTGCTTTGATTGAATTCCGGTATGGATCCCAAAAAGCTGTGTGGTGCCCTAGGGCAGCCATGGAAGTCATCCTTAGTTAAGAGCCTACTATGTGCCGTGCAGGTTTTAGGCATGTGCAGTGAATGGAACAGAGAGAGAGATAGACCATAAACAGAGAGATGTCATTTCCTGATAAGTGCTAGGGTGAAAATAAAGCAGAGTGATAGGGTAGAGCCTGGGGGCTAATGGGGCATGGCTGGTGAGGGCAGGTTTCCTGTAGAAGGTGACATGGCTTGGATAGGAATGAGAAGGTGGAGCTGGGTTTATCGAGAATTGTGGGAATGGTGTTCTTTGCAGAAGGAATAGCAAGTTCAAAGTCCTAAGGTGGGAAAACTTGGCATATGCCCAGAGCAGCAAGACAGCTGGGTCTGGCTAGAGTACAGTGAGGCGGGTAGGTGGGCTGGGGAAGACTAGTGGGAGCATGCAGCCCATCCTAACAAGTGGGGAAGCCATTGTGAGTTTGAACAGGCGTGTCCTGATTAGAATCAGGGTTTCAAAAGCTGACTCCGGTGCGTGTGCATATCAGAGGGGTGAGGGACAGAGAGAGAGAGTGGGAAGTAGATTCGTTCAGCAAGAAATAATCTAGAATCTCAAAAAGCCATGGTAGTGGGAGTCAGAAACCGAGATCCTATTCTCAACCCTTCTACCCTTCCGGGTGTGACCTTGGACTAGCCCCTCTGCCTCAGCTTTCCCATCTGTAAAATGATGGACTTGGAGCGGGTCCCAAGCAGGATCCTTCTCCACTCGCCCAGGCCTGAACTGTGGGATGAAACAGGTGTGAGCAGTCATCCATAAGGAGCTTTTTTCCAGATGGTCGAGGAACAGCATCTTTCCTCTGCGTGTCCATTATGTTTATGGCCAGCCCTTCAGTCCAGACTGCATAGAAAACCAATCCTAATGGATCCCTGGGTAGCATCAGCGAGGCCTTCCTCAGATAGTCATGGTTCCCTTGTATCAGGGGAGTGAGACTGAGCATTTTGAAGGCCTGTCAAGTGAGCCCCTGCTCCTCCTGCTACCTGGCCAGGGGAAGAGACTGCCCCCCTTCCACCTACCCAGAGCGGGTCTGTGAAGGAGAACAGCCCCTTCTCTGCAGAAAGTCACACCTTGGCCCAGACCCACTGCTGAGTCACCATACTGCTTACCATCTCCCTAAGGGGTGCTTATTCGGTGTACCCCTCCTGTCATGCTCCACTGGAAGACATGTGATCACCTGAACAAAATCTGGGAGTCAGTCCCCCCAGTGAATATACCAACCATTACGGATCTACCCTTATCTCTCTACCTCCCTGGAACGGGGAAAAGGAAAGCACACTCACAGCCTCTCTGAGAGATGCCTGTTTCGTGAATTTTCTGTCTTCATTGCTCATGACTCCTTTGGCCTTCCTCTTATCAGTCTAGGTGTCTTGCTTTGGGACTAGATATCTCAAATTCATCCACACACCTACCCGTTTCTGTCTTTGTTCTAAATTAGTCCTAACTAGAGGGAAAGGCAAGAATCCTATGGTTGGCCTGGAAGTTTCCCTGGAAGACTTGAGCCCAAACCCGAGGACGGATAGATTCAGAAGGTACTGGGGGGAGGGGGCGGATATGAGGTCACATGGTCCATAAGCTACAGCAGTGGGTTTTAGAAACTGCCAGGAATCATGGAGAAAAGCTAGCTTAATCTGTTCAAATAGTAGTCCTTAGAACAAGTCACATGTCAACAGCAAGAGGTTAGTACAACCAAAAAAGAGGTGAATTTGAATAGTTAGGGGCCATTTACTCCTGTTGATTTTTCTGATCACAACTGCATTATGGGAACAGTATTATAATCAGCCCGATTTATGTGGATTTTTTCTTAGGGAAAAAATAGCTTCAGTACAATTTTTTTTTTCATTTTTAAGTCCAGTAATATTTTCAGAAATTCCAAAACAGCCTGTGGCATAGGGAAACTGCGTGGTGAGTGGGGGGGCTTAAATCCCTGCTCTAATTTTTATTATAAGTACTGTAGCTTAAACAAGTTGCTCGAGCGTTCTGATTCATCGTCTAGTCTGTAAAATTGCCTTAGCTCACCATGTGGTCACATTGCCTGAGATCATGAGCAGAAAACTCCTAGCAAGAGCTGGTACCTGGTAGGTACTCAGTCAGTGGTTATCATTTGTAATGGCAGCCACTTCCCTCGTGTTACAAACTTCCTTCCTTGCCATCACACACCTGCCCTGGAATCAAAAGCAGGAGGCCTGGTTCTGGTCTATGTCAGGTACTGCCCTATGCCTAAAGCCTCTTTTCCATGTCAGGGAAAAGCAAAAAAAAGGCCTTGCAGTGTTCAGCTCGCTAAGACAAGTGTGGTAAAATTATGTCTCATCTAAAAAGTTCTTGGAGCCCTCTGGATGTAAGAGAATACATAAATTCAGACTACCTTTATCATCACCACTATTTTCATATGAATTGGATCTTGTTACTCAAGGTCTTTGGAAACAGACAAAAATAGACGTGTGTGAAGATACCCTGATTTCCCTCCCATTGGAGGGACTTTTTCCTCGTGATGTTATTCAGCTAATTAAAAGAAAATGAACCCAGAGCCTGCCTTTTCCCGAGGGTCTGCTATTTCCAGAAATGCTTTGGGACCCGAACTGCCTAACTGATCTACAGAGTCCCCACTCAGGCTTCCGCCAGGGGCAATCCCCAGAGCGGCCTTTACCCATTGCCTGTCCTCAGCAGAACCCCACTGAGTGGAGAAGGCCTTTAGGTGCCCCCCAGAAGCTTCACTCTCTTACCTCGTCTGACCTCCTGGAGCACCTCTGGTCTGCCCTTGTTTTCATCCTGTATTCAGTCTTGTCTCGATACTTCAGTGTGTCATTTGTGTCTTGTTTACTTCGCTAGATTTCAGGGTGGTCACTTTAAAGAGAAGCCATTAATGTAGGGTTTTTTTTTTCCTCCCCTCATTTCCAAAGATGCTGGGAGGCAGGTACAAGATTGGCGCCCAATTTCTTCATCAACACAGCTCAGCGATCAAAGGGAGGGTAGTAAGTATTTGTAAGCATAACAGATTATAAACCTGGGACGTTTTCAGTAATTGACTGATTTGTAATTAATTAATAACCAAACAGAAATTAGTTGTTTTAAAAATAACTTGGGAGCGCCTGGGTGGTTCAGTCAGGTAAGCGTCCGATTCTTGGTTTCGGCTCAGGGGATCTCAGGGTTTTGGGATGGGGCCCTGTGTCAGGCTTTGCTCAGCGTGGAGTCTGCTTGAAATTCTCTCCCTCTGCCCTCCCCCCACTCATGCTCGCATGCTCTCTCTCTCTTAAAATAAATAAAATCTTTTTTTAAAAAGGAATAACCTAATCAGACACAATAGGCAAATTATTACACAAATTTACTCAGCAGGGTTGTTCAACACCACAGACATGTTGTATAAGCGAGATACTAGTTTGGGTCACTGAGCCTCCTCCTAGGAGGAAGGCAGTAAAAGTTTACTACTCGGGAATAACTACCTTCATGCCTAGAGCTTTGGTCTGTTTATTTTGAGTTTAACTCTTTCAGGTTTGGGAGTCTCAAGCTCAGAAAGTTGAGTTAATTATTCTTAATCAGCTCAGGGCACACGATGACCGCCAGCTCATGAAAAGGTCCTAATTAAATAATGTGTATGCGTACTGGGGGACGAGGGGTTCCCCACACCATCTTTACTTATTTGATTATGTTTTCATCCTCACTCCCCCATTTTCATTCTAACTGTGTATACCTACTCTGGGAGTTTTAATCAGTGCCTTTGAAAATAATAATAAATTTTTGCCAACTCTAACTGGATTTACCAAGGCCCTGTGGTTGTAAGCACTTTTATGTACTTTATCATTTTTAATCCTACCAGCCATACTATGAGGTAAGTTCTTTTGTTGTTCCCACTTAACGTGTGAGGAACCGAGGCACAGAAAACATTCAGTAACTTTCCCAAGATCCCCATTTGATGGCAGGGAAAGGACTCACTCAGGTAACCTATGTAGAAAACCTGGTCTGTACGCACTCTGCAGGACTGTATTTACCATATATCTAAAAATTTAGTGTGTTGTTTTGTATAGTTATGTTTTAAAAATGTATTTGAAACTTACCGTGCTACTATAAATCTCCATCCATACCTTACTTTTTTTCATCCTATATTAAGATTTAAACAATTGCTAAATGTACCCCTAGGTCATTGATTGCCATATAGCATTCCATCGTACACATCCATGCCAGTTAACTCTTATTTTCTTAGTGTTGGACACACAGAATGTCTCCCATTTCCTAATCCCCAAATACTGTTGACATAAACATCCTCATACTTGTCCCTCCATAGACCTGTGTGAATTTCCTTAGAATATCTCATTTGGAACAGGATTGCTGAGCTATGAAATACCTACAGCCTGGCAGATTAATTTCTGGTATGGTGACGCCAGCTCTCCCACTAGCAGTATAAAAGATTTTTTCTTCTCTCAATTCTCATAAACCCTTATCTGACTTTCCAAGTTCTACCAGTTTGATTATTATAAAGTGGTATAACATTGTTGTTTTCATTTTCATTTCATGAAATTGAGCATCTCTTCATAAACTTGTGGTTTGGTTTACCCTTCTGTGAATTGCTTATTCACAACCTTTGCCCATTTTCTGTTCTGGGTCTCTTGTCTTGTTGTGTCTTAGATACCAGCTGTTGGTCAGTTTTAGAGGTTGCAAGTATCACTTCTCTGTCTTCCACCCTTCAGTTAGCTTTCTGGTGTCCTTTGTTGAATACATTTCCAATGTGGGTATAATTATATCTGCTGACTTTTTTGCTTCTGTGATTTAAATTTGGACTTTTGTTTTTTTTTTAAATATATCCTCTGGTGACACCTGGGTGGCTCAGTCAGTTAAGTGTCTGTCTTTGGTTCAGGTCATGGTCCCAGGGTCCTGGGATCAAGTCCCACATTGGGCTCCTTGCTCAGTGGGGAGCCTGCTTCGCCCTCTCCCTCTGCTGCTCCCCCTGCTTGTGCTCTCTCTCTCTGACAAATAAATAAGTCAAATGGAAAAAAAAAAACCCTCTAGACATCTACTTCTGAATATAATGTAGTGATTTTGTATAAAATTACTTATCAAAAATATCTCTTATTCAAAATGAGTAACTTGTTTCTCCTGTGGGGGGAGAGACCATGGCTTCCATTCATTCAGCCCCCTTTTGCATATTTTTATCAGGCAATAGACTAGTTAAGAAAATTATTTCTGTGTACTGTGTATTTTGTACCTGTTTACACTTCTAATACTGATATAACTGATATTTTGGAAAACAAATGAGGAGGAAACATCCTATTAAAACCTAATCAGCACCAAAACAAACAAACAAACAAACAAACAAACAAACAAACTCATCCATTTTGGATAAAACTTCTATCATGAAGAACTGTACAAGCTGGATAAAGAGCAAAAAATCAGATGTTTGAAGACATTGGAAAGTAACCGAGGCAACTTAAAACTTGAGGGTCCAGAAACTCAGAAAAGAGGGTGGAACACTGAAGTGAGACTGACATTTGCCATAGCATTTTATCTTTATAGGGAATTTTCTATAACAGTATAAAGGTAGAATGGAAAACAATGGCTTTGAACTTATAGAATTCCCACAGGGATGAGTATACAAAATTGGAGTTGAGGGCCACTAAGTCAGCCTGAGTTTGAAGGGCCACTCTCCCAGGAAAAAGAACTGCATGAAATTATACTTCAGGGCATTTGCCAGCTTATAAGTTGTAAATATGCCAGCTCAAGATATCTTTCTAAGTTCTAAGAGGATATATGTTAATCAGAGATTTTGTCAGTCTCACAGAGCTGGGGAAGGAAAAGTAGGAGTTCAGGGTCTGCAAAGAAGAAGACTCAGTGAACATCCCAGGCTTCCAGATAGACCCTTAAAGGGACCTGCCCTAGAAGTAAGGAAAAACGGGAGGAAAGCATGAAACTCATCTTGACTGGCTTAAGACATCAGTCTGTGCTCTGTCTACCTGACAGAATGAAATTGAATCCTCCATGAATCAAGGATAACTAGACATGCCAAGAGATGGGGCCATATGACCAAAATCCAGTAGAAAATGTAGGCAGTGGAAACAGACCCAAAAGTCAACTACATCTGAGTTATCAGACACAGCTTCAAAATAACTATGATTAATATATTCAAGGAAATAGACAAAAAGATACAAAAACTTACCAGAGGCCTGGAATCATTGTTTTTGTTTGTGTTTTAAGGAAATGTCCAAATTAAAATTCTGGAAATGAGAAACATAATCAGTGAAATTAATAACTCAGTAGATTTGACAGCAAATGAGACACAGCAGAGAATGGGATAAATGAACTGGAAGGCAAACAAGAGAAAATACCCAGACTAAAGCAAAAGAAAAATGATGATAAATATGGAAAGATGTAATTAAAAACTCTATAACGTATGTGTAATTAGAGTATCCAAAGGAGAATTGAGAGAGGACTGGGAAGAAGCAGTATCTGAGGAGCTGCCAACTGAAATTTTCCCAAAACTGATGAAAAAATATCAAGCCACTTGTGCATTTTACAGCTTAGGAGTTGGCCAATGCCTTGAGGTAAAATTCATGTCCATTCAAGGACCTTTTTTCTCAGAAGCTCTATGAACCTTGATCAAGATAAATACAAAGATTATCACATTTACGTACATTGCAGTAAAACTCATGAAAAATAAAGACAAAAAATCTTAAAAGCAGAGAAGAAACATTCTCTTCTAAGGATTGACAGCACTGACAGCCGACGTTTCCATAGAAATGATAAAAGTCAGAAGCCAATAAATGGAATCTATAAAGTGCTGAAAGAAAAAAACCACTATTGCAAAAAATCTATACCCATAAAAAATATCCTTCAGAAATGAAACTGAAATAAAGACATTTACAGACACACAAAAATGCAGAAAATGTGTTGGCAGCAGATCTGAACTAAAAGAACTGCTAAGGAAAATTCTTCAGATAGGAGAAGAATGATCCCAGATGGAAATGTGATGATTCAAGAAGGAATAAAGAGAACGAGAAAGATAAAAATGTGGTACATATGTGGGCAAAACTAATGAACATTGAGTGTTTTAACCTACTGATACAATAATATATGTGGAGTTTTAAATATGCATAATTAAAAGCATGGTAACAAAAGTATAAAAAGGAAAGGAAGTCGATTGGGTTATAGTGTTGTAGGGTCCTTGCATTTTCTCAGAAGTGCTGAGTGTGCTAATTCAAGATCATGCTTTATAGCTCAAGGATACAATTAACACGGTGTATTTAAGCCCAAATCTATCAGTAATGACATTAGCTTTCAATGGACTAAATATCCTAATAAAAGGTAGATTTTTCAAACTGAAAAATCCAAGAGCCTGTAGCTTATAAGAGACACACACTGACTATAAATATAAAGCTGCAGAAACATTGTAAATATAAAGACAAAAAATATGTACCCATCAAACAGAAGCCAAAACAAAAGTGGAATAGTGATATCAGTATCAAAGTGGACTTTAAGACAAGAAGCATAACTAGAGATAAAAAGTTCAATTCCACAGGAATATGTAGCAAGCCTAAGTTTCAAAATTTATAAAATAAAAACTGACTCAACTAATAGGAGAAACAGATCCACAGTTGTATTTCTCAACCTCAATATACTTTTTAGTAACTGCTAGAACAAGCAGGCGGTTCATTGGTGAGAATGTGGGAGTTTTGAGCATCATGAATAACAAATATGTCTTAATTGATAATAAAATTTCACCCAAAAACTGCATGTTGTATATTGCTTTCAAGTGCATATGAAACATTCACCAATATAGACCATGTGGGGGAGTTAAAAACAAGTCTCAACAAATTTCAAAAGTGAAATAATGAAGTATGGTCTTTGATCACAATGGAATTAAGCTAGAAAACAATAGCTGAAAGAGAAATTAAATATCTCTTTCTATTGGTCATTGGTCTTATGAATTTATAGGAGCTTTTAATATAATCAATAAGTTAGTGTTTTTTTATGTAATTTAAGTTGCAGTTTTTTGGTTTATCAGTTGGCTTTGTCTTTTTAGGTACATAGCAAAAGTTTCTATTAAAAATTCTTATGTAGGGGCGCCTGGGTGGCTCGGTCATTAAGCGTCTGCCTTCGGCTCAGGTCATGATCCCAGGGTCCTGGGATCGAGTCCCACAACGGGCTCCCTGCTCGGCGGGAAGCCTGCTTCTCCCTCTCCCACTCCCCCTGCTTGTGTTCCCTCTCTTGCTGTGTCTCTCTCTGTCAAATAAATAAATAAAATCTTAAAAAAAAAATTCTTATGTAATCAGATTTGTAAATCTTTCTTTCATGACTTGTGGTTTTTGTGTCATAGTTAGGAAATCCATCGCCACTCCATGTTTTTCTGGTACTTCTATGTATTTTTTTACATCTAAATATGCATCCATTTGGAACTGATGCTAGCATATGGTGTGAGATACGGAGTCAGTATTTTTTCTCTAGATAACCCTTCTGTCCCATAACCATTCATCTGTTGATGGTCATAAAAATGATTTCCAGGATTTTGCTATTACAAACCCTTTGAAACAACCTTGTAGTTTTGACAATTATCTATGTAGAGGCATAACTGAGGGATATATTTTTTGAGGTGGATTTGCTGGATGAAAGGATTTAAATTTATCATTTAAATCCAGTGTTGCTGGGGCGCACCTGGGTGGCTCAGTTGGTTAAGCATCTGCCTTCGGCTCACGTCATGATCCCATGGTCCTGGGATCCAGCCCTGCATTGAGCTCCTTGCTCAGCGGGGAGTCTGCTTCTCCCTCTCCCTCTGCCTGCTTCTGCCCCTGCTTGTGCTCTCTCTCGCTATCTTGCTATCTCTGTCAAATAAATAAATACAATCTTATAAATAAATCAATCCAGTGTTGCTCTCATGAAGTATGATGCAGTGGGAGATACAGACTTCCAGTTATGGAG
Organism: Callorhinus ursinus; assembly: GCF_003265705.2. Classification (NCBI taxonomy): domain Eukaryota; kingdom Metazoa; phylum Chordata; class Mammalia; order Carnivora; family Otariidae; genus Callorhinus; species Callorhinus ursinus. The sequence continues at coordinate 7,622,218 of NW_027397117.1, read as the reverse complement.
CGAATAAGTCATGGGAATAAAAGACACTGCATAAGGAATAGAGTCCATGATATTGTCATAAGCGACGTATCAGGACATGGGTAGCTACACTTGTGATGAACATAGCACAGTGTATAAACTTGTTGGATCACTATGTTGTACACCTGAACCTAAAGTAACATTGTGTGTCAATTATACTTTAAAAAGAAGAAGTAGAAATAGAAGAAGAAGAAGAAGTAATAATAGTAATAGTAATAGTAGTAATAGTAGTATAATGCCAATGCCATCCTTGCTCCTTGGAGATCTCCAAGATAGGGTTCAGGAAGGAATCCATCAGCCCATTTGGATTTCCACCTTAGCAACAATCAGAACCCCACCTTTTGATCTCAGTGTGTTGTTTTCTAGAGGTATGTAGCACACAGGGTGAGAACCTGGACTGGGGATCCAGACGCCTGGAGGTGAACGCCAATCCCAGCTCCACCACTTCTAAGCACTGTGACTGGGCAAGTTCTTTCCTTCTTCTGCCTCATCTTCCTTATGTATGAAACGAGGGATTATCGTGACTGTTGTAACTGCCATCTATGAACCTGTGGTCATTACTGTATCGCTAGCGCCTCGCACCACATCTGGCATATGGCAAGCACAGAATAAATAATACCTAGTATCACAAAAGATACTACCTAACACTAGTAATCCCTGACATGACTTGCCCTTGTCTGTCGTTTGTGTAGCAAGAAGCTTTACATTTTCACCTGCCTTTACTCAGTCCTCTTATTCTTTTATTAGAACTTTGCTGGGGCGCCTGGGTGGCTTGGTCAGTTAAGTGTCCGACTCTTGATTTTGGCTCAGGTCATGATCTCAGGGTTGTGGGATCAAACCCTGTGTCAGGCTCCGTGCTCAGCGGGGCTCTGCTTGAGATTCTCTCCCTCTCCCTTCTCTCTTTCTCATATAAATAAATACATCTTAAAAAAATAACTTTACAGTCCCATCCATGTTGATGTAAAAGTTGGGTAATCCTTTCTGATGGCTGAGTAATATTCCATTGTCTATATGGACCACATCTTCTTTATCCATTCATCTGTTGAAGGGCATCTCGGCTCTTTCCACAGTTTGGCTATTGCGGACATTGCTACTATGAACATTGGGGTGCATATGGCCCTTCTTTTCACTACATCTGTGTCTTTGGGGTAAATACCCAGGAGTGTAATTTCTGGGTCATAGGGTAGCTCTGTATTTAACTTTTTGAGGCACCTCCACACTGTTTTCCAAAGTGGCTGTACCAACTTGCATTTCCACCAACAGTGTAAGAGGGTTCCCCTTTCTCCACAACCTCTCCAACATTTGTTGTATCTTACCTTGCCATTCTAACTGGTGTAAGGTGGTATCTCAATGTGGTTTTGATTTGAATTTCCCTGATGGCTAATGATGATGAACATTTTTTCATGTGTCTGTTAGCCATTTGTATGTCTTCTTCGGAGAAGTGTCTGTTCATGTCTTCTGCCCATTTTTTGACTTGATTATTTGTTTTTGGGGTGTTGAGTTTGAGAAGTTCTTTATAGATCTTAGATACCAGCCCTTTATCTGTAGTGTCATTTGGATGGGACTGGAGGAGATTATGCTAAGTGAAACAAGTCAAGCAGAGAAAGTCAATTATCATATGGTTTCACTTATTTGTGGAACATAAGGAATAACATGGAGGACGTTAGGAGAAGGAAGGGAAAAATGACGGGGGGGAAATCGGAAGAGGGAGACGAACCATGAGAGACGATGGACTCCGAGAAACAAACTGAGGGTTCTAGAGGGGAGGGGGGTGGGGGGATGGGTTAGCCTGGTGATGGGTATTAAGGAGGGCACGTGTTGCATGGAGCACTGGGTGTTATACGAAAACAATGAATCGTGGATCACCACATCAAAAACTAATGATGTATGGTGACTAACATAACATAATAAAATAAAATAAAAAAAAATAACTTTACAGAAAATCTTTTTTTTTTCTTTTGTATTTTTTGTTTCTTTCCAGCATTCCACTTTAGTTTTAATCCTTCAATTATTCTTTCATCCCAAAAGCGTGGATTAACTGCAAAATGTGGCTGTCTCTTGCCCCTGTAAGCCTCGTGCCATCCTGATGGGAAACCACCATGCCTCCCTCAATTCTTGATGGATCTGTGAGCCAGTTCATCCTGATGGTGTTCCTCCCCCTCACATTCTCCTCTGCCCACCTGCCCTAGACCCACACACATGATGGCTGTCATACCCCCTAATGGGAAGCTCTTGGAAGCACCAATAAATGAGACCTTGCCCTGATTCCTGCTCTTTCTGTCCCTGACCTCACTTCATTCATTTACCAAGTGTTTATTGAGCACCTTCTTTGCTCTAGGCACCGAGGATATAGCCCTGAACAAGCAACAAATATTCCAGTCCTTATTCTGCGGAGTAGGAATAACTACTTAACGCTCTCTCTGGAAACTGTGGATATAGAATGAAGGTCCAGCATTCCCGGTGGAGGGTAAGGAGGAAGCCTGCTTGGCTTGTGGCACGAGGAGAGAATGCAACCCCCATCCCTATGATACACTCGATTTTATCTCTTGGGAACCTTATCCATTTTTTGTCTGCTTAGCTATTTCTTATTGTGCAAGCCTCAACTCACATGTTGCCTAAAATGTCAAACGTCCTCTGACTACATCAGTCTATGTTGAATAAATACAGACATGGATAAAATAAGTGTTATTCTGGAAAAGGACAACCAGGTTGATGAAAGCCTAGGCTCTCTCACTTGAGTAGTGGTTGATGGGACCTGGATTTTTCTTCCTGAAGAAGACCAGATAAGACATGGATGCAGCTTTCAAATATTTACAGAGCAGCCCAGTAGATTTTGGGATTGGGGAACAAAATTGGGAAATGCTTTCAGGTGGATGACAGGGGCAGAATACCTTGGGAACAAGAGCAGCTTAGCAAACAAGACGCGACCATCCACACTGAGCCTTTGTCACAGTCTACATCTACAGACAGTCTTGGTGCCCTGGAGGCCAGGGTCCCTGTTGACCTCCTACCGGAACTTTCCAAAGACCCAGGGACTCAAAAGTAGTATCACTGGCCCTTCTGGCTTGGCGTTCAGTGCCAGGGGAGTAAAGCAAAGCTTCATGCACATCTATTTTTAAGCAGTCAGATTTATGCAGCCATGCCTAAGCGGCCCTGGGTACTATTTATTGTTAGATTAGACCCGTGCTTTCTGGAAGCCTTTTTCTAACTCAGCAGGCTATGCCATTAGAGGCCTGGCATGGTTTCTAGTCATGCAGAGAAGAACTTCCAGGGTATTATTTTAAGAACATCCCAGTCCTCTGCACAACTTTACCCAGCACACCCGGGAGTCTCTACTACGCTGACAAGTCAACACTCCCCACTTGCCTGCATTGTCAGACTGAGGTTATAGGAACAGGTTCCGTGAAGAGCAGAAACTAGAGAAAGCACATGTAACCCATAGCCTGCATTTCGTGGCTGAGTGTCCCCAAACGTCCATTACCACTGGGCAGATGGGTAGCTTCACTTCACTCACAGCTAAAGGAGGGAGAAGGGGAAAGCGGTGGCTTATGCTGTGATGGGAGGGGTACGTCTTCATTCATTCCTCGACAGCTGCTGATTCATTCTCCACACAGCCTTGCTCCTCGCAGACGGGCCTCCCCATTTCTCACTAGGGCCATGACTACCTTGTCTTTCTTTCACTCTTATGAGTCTTTTCTGTTCTGCTTCCTGCTCTCTGTTCTTCATTGCAGCCCTCTCCCGTCTAGGAATGGCTAAAACAACTCTTTTGCTAGATGAATGTAAATATCAGCAGCCCTCTGTCCGGTTGTTCTCCAGAAAATTCCCCACCACTGCCTTGTGTGGGTCCACACAAGCCTTTGCGCCTACAGACCCAGAGACGGCAACATCTACACTGGGGATATCAGCATGACATATCCCAGGAGTACTGACAGCTCTCCCCAGGGTGTCCATTTATTCTGGTCAATAGAACCGTCTCAGACATTAGATGCAAGGAGAGTTCTCACTGAATATCATCTTTCTTTGATAATTCAAGTTTTTTTGGGGGGGGGGTGTCATGAGAACCACTGGAGATAGAGGTTGCAAACTGCTGACCCATGAGCCAGATCCAGTTGGATGACAGGGGCAGAATACCTTGGGCACAAGAGCAGCTTAGCAAACAAGATGCGACCATCCACACTGAGCCTTTGTCACAGTCTACATCTGACACAGACAGTCTTGGTGCCCTGGAGGCCAGGGTCCCTGCTGACCTCCTACCAGAACTTTCCAAAGACCCAGGGACTCAAAAGTAGTATCCCTGGCCCTTCTGGCTTGGCGTTCAGTGCCAGAAGACATGGCACTGAACAGCCCTATTTTGCCCGGCAAATACAAGTTAAAATTTTTGGAATTGGTTGGCAACATTTTAAAAGGCAGTTGATTCTACATAAAAACTCATAAAAACTGTTCTGAAATGGGTAGGCCTGTGTTTCCCCCTGGTAACCATGATGAAGCTGAGCATAGCTGTTGTCTTTGGGCGGGCACACATTTCCTGTGTCCCTGCCAGCCCAAGCGCTCTGCACCCACCCCATCTCACTACGTACGTTACCTGCCTGGCCCTGGGGTTGACACTCCTTGATTCCTCCAAGGCCAGTAACTGTCAATACTGTTGTGAGCCCAGCACTGTTTAGAATATCTTACTTTAAAAAGTCTCTTGACATAGGGCGCCTGGGTGGCTCAGTTGGTTAAGCGACTGCCTTCGGCTCAGGTCATGATCCTGGAGTCCCGGGATCGAGTCCCGCATCGGGCTCCTTGCTCAGCAGGGAGTCTGCTTCTCCCTCTCACCCTCTTCCCTCTCGTGCTCTCTATCTTTCATTCTCTCTCTCAAATAAATAAATAAAATCTTTAAAAAAAAAAGTCTCTCGACATAAAGGAGCTTACATTCTCACTGGGAAATAAGTTAATATATTTAGATAGAGGAATTAGAGAACATTAAAAACTTGGAAGTGCCTATACAACTAGCTTGTGCATTAATTTAAGACATTTTTTCCAGTTTTATTGAGATGTAATTGACCTACAGCAACTCTTTCAGTTTAAAGTGTACCACATAATGATTTCACTTTACATATATTGTGAAATGATGACCACATAAGTTTTTTTTTTATCATTCATCATCTCATATAGATAGCAAAAAAAAGAAAATTTTTTTCCTTGCGTGGACAATTCTTAGTATTTACTCTCTTAACTTTCAAGTACGCCAACAGCAATGTTAACTGTAACCATTGTGTTGTACATTAAATCCCTAGTACTTACTCATCTTGTAACTGGAACTTTGTACCTTTTGACCACATTCCACCAAAACCCATTCTCCCTATCTCCTAGTTCTGGTAACCACAAATCTGATCTCTTCTTTTATAAGGTTGGTTTTATTTTGTTTTATTCCACATATAAGTGGGAAATCTCACTTAAGATCGTGCACTATTCACGGCGCCTGCGTGGCTCAGTTGGTGGAGCGTCTGACTCTTGGTTCTGGCTCAGGTCATGATCTCAGGGTTGTGAGATCGAGCCCTGTGTCGAGCTCTGCACTCGGTTGGGAGTCCACTTGAGGGTCTCTCTCTCTCTCTCTCTCTCCCTCTCCTCCTCCCCCTCCCCCGCTCACATACTCTCTAAATAAATAAATAAAATCGTTTTTAAAATTTGAAAAAAAGATCATACAATATTTGCCTTTCTCTGTCTGACTTATCTCACTTAGTGTAATACCCTCAAGATCTATCAGTGTTGTCACAAATGGTAGGATTTCCTTCTTTTTTTAACGGCTGAATGATTTTCCCTTGCATAGACATACCACAAGTTCTTTATTCCTTCATCCACTGATGGACACTTAGGTTGTTTCCATAGCTTGGCTGTTTTAAGTAATGTGGTTGTGAACATGTTGATGCAGGTACCTCTTCAACATACTGTTTTATTTTGGGGGGAAATGTATCTCTAGAAGTAGAATTACTGAATCAAAGAATAGGAAGCTCCATACTATTTTCAACTGTGGCCGCACCTTTTGTTTTGTTTTGTTTTTGTTTTTCTGCATTTCCCCAATGATTATTGTTGTGGACCACCTTACATGTATATTTCTTTTTTGGGAAAATGTCTATTTAGATCCTTTGTTCATTTTTTTAAAAATGTATATTCAATTTAATTAACATAGAGGGTATTATTAGTAGTTCAGTGATTCATCAGTTGCATAGAACACCCTGTGCTCATTAAATCATGTGCCCTCCTTAATGCCCATCACTCGGTTACCCCATCCCTCCCAACACCCCTCCAGCAACCCTCAGTTTGTTTCCTGCAGTTTAGAGTCTCTTATGATTTGCCTCCCTCTCTGATTTCATCTTATTTTTCCTTCCCTTCCCCTATGTTCATCTGTTTTGTTTCCTAAATTCCACATATGAGTGAAATCATATGATATTTGTCTTCCTGACTATTCTTTTTTTATTGGATTATTTGTGGGGTTTGTACTATTGAATTCTTTGAAAGCTATGAGTTCTTTATGTATTTTGGAGATTAACGCTTATCAAATACATGGTTTGCAAATATTTTTCCCATAAGTTGTCTTTTCATCTTGTTGATTGTTTCTTGTTCTGTGCAGAAGCTTTTTAGTTTGATGTAGTCCCACTTGTTTATTTTTTATTTTGCTGCTTATGTTTTAGGTGTTTCACTGAGCTTTTACTGACTGTCAGGCACCAGAGATTCAGAATTGAATAAGACAAAGTGCTTGTCCACGAAATTCTTGCAATCTAATGGAGAAAATACACAAGAAAACCAACCATTTCTTTATAATATCATAAGTGCATTAGCTGGAATTATGAAAAGTAGGGACTATGCAGGGGGAGACACTTATAAGAATAACTTCCCATGCCTCTTTGTATCCTGTGTACCTGTCGTGGTCAGGTTGTAGACAAAAGATTCTACTTTATGTAGTTGTAGAAGTCTTATCAGGGAATGTAGAGAGCTCACAGGATTGTTAGAAACGTTCAGCTTCCAAGAAGCACTTCCTGTATCACACTACAGTTGAGGGCCTCCAAGGAACCCCCACTGCCTTTACCATGACAAGGAAGCTGGTGATTCAAGAAGCCATTTGCTGAATCAAGCTCCCACCACAACTCCCAGCTCTGAAATCATACTACCAGGTTCATAATCCACACCAGCAGATTGCATGCTCCTCTGCCCATGCATCTGTCTCACTTCTAAGTCAACAGGTCATATAAGTACATTAGGTTAGTAGACCCCTGGCTGCAAGACAGGCTCAGAAATAAGTTTTAGCTCTCCAGACTCTATAGTCTACAATATGGGAGGACATAACAGAAGGGCATTGGCAAGACTACTGATTGAGCTGGTCTATACCACCTGCCACTGCAAACCTCCCCTTGTCACCCTCCTCAAGGAGGATGCCTGTCTAGCCATCCACAATTATAGCTGGGATTGCACTCCATCCATCAGATATGTCAGATCTGAAAAGGTACCGGAATTTTTGGCCTCTAACAAAGCCAGGAAATTACGGTCTGTCGGCCAAATCCAGCATACCACCTGTTTTTATATGGCCCAAAGCTAAGAATGGTTTTCACAGATGAACATGTGCCATTAATTTAATGATAGGGAATACTACATTTGAAACCCAAGCAAGCAAGATGTTATCGCCTCTCAAAAAGGAGTTTGATTTTTCTCATCCATAGATCTGTATTACCAAAAAAGTACTCTATTATTATTACATTTTTAATTTCATTATTTTATTTTATTTTTGGTAATTTGTTTTCTCCATTGCTGTGGAAGTACTTACATAATTTCCTTGATTTTTGCCGCTTTGCACACAAAGCTTAAAATATTTACTGTCTGGCCCTTTACAAAGAAGGTGTGCAGACCCCTGATCTAAGAAGAATGCATGATGTCATAGAAGCACCAAAAAGGGACATCTAAATTAGACTGGGAAGTCAGAGAAGTCTCTGGCTTAGGTTATGCTTAACCTGGAATGCAAGTAAGATTTTTAAAAATGGAGAAGGGAAGGGAAGGAGTTTAGGGCACAAGAAGCAGCATGTGAGAAGCACAGAGGTGTATGGAGCTGAGACGACAGGATTATACTCATGCCAAAAATGCAGTTGGATTCCTTCATTATACCAAACACAGCAGTGATTTCAAAAGGGGTCATAGACCTAAATACAATAGCTGAAAATATAAAATCCTTAGAAGAAAATTAAGGAGCGAAATCTTCATAATCTTGGGTTAGGTGAAGCCTTCTTAGATATGCCACCAAAAGCAAAGTGACAAAAGATAGATAAATTGGACTTCATTAAAACTAAAAATTTCATTTAAAAAATGTCAGAAGATGAAATTGTCAAGAAAGTGAAAAGACAGCCCTCACAATGAAATTATATAAGTCATACAGCTTATAAAGGACGTGTATCTAGAATATGTGAAGAACTCTTTCAACTCAAAAATAAGAAGACAAACAATGCAATGAAAAAAATGGGGCAAAGCATCTGAAAAGACAGTTTTCCAAAGAAGACGTATAAAAAGCCAATGATCACATGAAAAAATGCTCAACATCGTGTCATTAGGGAAATGCACATCAAAACAGCAATGAGACCTCTCCATGCTCCCTAGGATGGCTGTGGTAACAATTTTAAACAAATAGATAATAATGAGCACTGGTAAGGACCAGTGGAAATTGGAACTCTCAGACACTGCCACATGAATGTAAATCGTGCCGCCAGCTCGGAGAACAGCCTGGCAGTTCCCCTAATAGGTAAACATAGTTGGACTATATAATCCAGCAATTCCACCCCTAGGTAATATCCAACAGGAATCAAAACACATGTCCAGACAAAAACATATATAAGGGTGGCCATAGCACCATTATTCATAACAGCCAAAAACTGGAAGCAACCCAAATATCCATCAATGGATGAATGGATAAACAATGTAGTATGTAATATGTCCATACGATGGATATTATTGAGCAATTAAAAGAAATGAAATACGATCCATGCTACGATATGAATGAAACTTGACAACATCATGCTAAGTGAAAGAAGCCAGACCGAAAAAAGGTAACATATTGCATGATCCCTTTAATGTGAAACGTCAAGAACAGGCAGATCCATAGAATCAGAAAGGAGACTAGTGGTTGCCTAGGGCAGGGAGGGTGCAGGTGGGAATGAGAGGTGATGCTAAAAGGAGGAGTGTGTCTTCTTGTGGTGGTGAATATATTCTAAAGTTGTAGAATAAATTATATGATTGCACAGCCTTGTAAATATACTGAAATCGTTGAGTTGTGTAGTTTAAACATGTGAGTTGTATGGTATGTGAATTATATCTCAATAAAGCTATTTTAAAAAATAAAATGAGTTCATGGAACTATAGGAGTTTTCTGATGGGGAAAACAACAACAATGCAGTAGAAAAACAGCCAGAATAGAGACATAGGTGGTGTCCAGATAACACAGGGCACCGCAGGCTCATCAATGTGTTCTCAGTTTTATTGAGGCACTGTAAGCAAGGCAGTGACCTGATCATATTTGAATCTTAGGTCACTCTGGCAACAGGGTGGAGGATGCATTACAGGTGGAGCGAGTGGAGGTAAAGAGAAGAGGGAGGATACCATAGCTGTCTCATCTGGGAGTGATCAAGCCAGAGGGAACTTAGACTCAAGAGACTAGAAACAAGGGACTCGAGGTCTCGATGTTACCAAAAGGACAATATATTGGGAGTAGCACATAAGAGCTCTAGATGTTAGAAAATAAAGTCAGAGAACTATTTTAATTAGCAGTTGCAGAGGCGGAGAAGTTATAGGTAATAACACAGGTCAGTGTGGATTTATAGGTTGGAATTTCTGAATTATATTCAGTGGCAGAAAGATTAATGACATCACAATTATTCAGTTCTAAAGCCTTCAATAATTGTTGTGGGAAAAGAACATATCAGATTTTTTTAAAAATAGATCAGTTAAATGCTACTTAAGTGACATATCTAAAATATATGAACACAGAATAACAAAACAAGAGGATTGGAAAAAAATAACATTCAAAGACTAACCAAAAAACATTATTACGACAAAGAGAGACATTATTTGGTGATAAGGTATTTAATTAACCAGCAGGATAGCATTCTTAAAAATTCTGTGCATGTATTATCATAGCTTCAAAATATATAAAGCAAAACATTGATAAAATATGGGCAGGAATTGGCCAATTATAGGAGGACATTTTAACACACTTTTCTAAATGATTACTAGTTTACAAAAATTAGTAAAGATTCAGAGGATTTTACCTAAGATCTAAGAGGTAGATTAAAGGGAGAGAATGAAATATTTTGCATTATAGTTGAACTTCCTCCTCTGCCAAGGATGTGGGAAATAGGAAAGAGCTTTGCTCCCATTGTAATAACAAGAAAAATCTGGAGAAACTACAAAAGTCACAATTTTTCTTGAACCCGTCAGGGAGCTGAAGCTCCAGAGCAACCACATAGCCTGAAATGTGTGGAAAGAGAGGCACCCCCCCAAGAACAGATGGACACAAGCACTGAATCACCACTAGGGAGTCACAGAGGAAGAAAGGTCTGGTGCCATATTAGTGAGAAAGAAGAATTCAGCAAAAATTTCTAGTGAATTTCTAAGTTCTGAGGGTGGGCTAGCGTGAGAATATAGGTTGTAAGCACTCCCAGGCCCTTCGCCATGGGTCTCCATTGTGCTCACATGAAAGCAGAAATGCTCAAAGGAATTCCATTGTTTATCACAGAATACATATTGGAGGGTGCCAACCCCAAGCCGGAAAAATACACACAGAGTAACAACCATACATACACACACACACACACACACACACACACACACACACCCCTAAATATCTCACCTAAAGATAAGAATCACACTACTGAATGGAAGAAGATATTTGCAAATGACATTCAATAAAGGGCTAGTATCCAAAATATATAAAGAACTTATATAACTCAACTCCAAAAAAATACAAATAATCCAATTAGAAAGTGAGAAGACATGAACAGACATTTCTCCATGGCAGACATACAGATGGCCAACAGACCCATGAAAAGATGCTCAACATCACTCATCATCAGGGAAATGCAAATCAAAACCACAATGAGAGATCACCTCACACCAGTAAGAATGGCTAAAATCAAAAATACAAGAAACAACAAGTGTCGGCAAGGATGAGAGAAAAAGGAACCCTCATGCACTGTTGGGGGCGGGCAGACTGGTGCAGTCACTGTGGAAAACAGTTTGGACTTTCCTCAAAAAATTAAAAATAGAATTACCATATAATCCAGTAATACCACTACTGGGTATTTACCTAAATTAGAATACAAAAACACTAATTCGAAAAGATATCTGCACCCCTACTTTTTTTGCAGCATTACTTACAACAGCCAAGATATGGAAGCAACCCAAGTGTCCATCAGTAGATGAATGGATAAAGAAGATGCAATGTTCATATATACAATGGAATATTACTCAGCCATAAAAAAGAATGAAATCTCGCCATTTGCAACAACAGGGATGGATCTAGAAAGTATAATGCTAAACGAAATAGGCCAGTCAAAGAAAGACAAATATCATTTGATTTTGCTCATGTGGAATTTAAGAAACAAACAAAAAAACCAAAACGAACAAGAGGAAAAAAAGAGAGAAACCAAAAAACAGACTCTTAACTGTAGAGAAAAACAGATGGCTACGGGGGGGCTGGTGGTGGATGGGAGATGGGTGAACTAGGTGATGGGGGTGAAGGAGTGCCCTTGTCATGAGCACTGGGTGTAGTATGGAAGTGTTGAATCACTGTATTGTACACCTGAAATTAATATAACACTGTAGGTTACCTACACTGGAATTAAATACTTAAAAAGTTGTTTTTAAAAAGATAAGAATCACAACAGGCCTCTTATCAGAAACTATGTAGATCAGAAAACAAGAAGTGACATCTTTCAAATGCTCACAGAAAAGAATTTGTCAATCCAGAATTCTATGCCCTGTGAAAATAGTTTTTGAAATTAAAGGCAAAATAATGACTTTTTCAGACAAAAAGGGCCTTGAGGCTTGATTACCAGCAGACCTGTACTATAAAAAATGGCCAAGGACAGTCTTGAAGCAGAACAAATAAGATGGTGAGAGAAATTTGGGTTTACATAAAGAAATGAAGATCTCTGGGAATAGTTGAAGTGTAGGGCAATATAAATTTAATATTGAATCACTTTTTTAAAAAATTGACCTTTTAGGGCAAATATAGCTCTAAGGTATTGTGTTTGTAGCCCATGTGAAGTTAAATGTATGACAACAATAGAACAAAAGATATGAGAGAACAGTTGGGAGAATACTGTCTTCAGGTTGTTATATGTAATGTATCATGGTATTATTTGAAGGTAAATACATCGTAGGCAAATTGCTGAAAATCCAAGGTAAAGAGAAGTCATGAAGGCAGACAGAGAGAAAAGGAAACAGTATATAGAGAGAAATAAAATAAGGTAGAGCTAGTTAAAAGCAAGGAATTAGAAACATAAACTTCATATATAGTTTTATCTGTATTGGTGGGACCACAAAGACCCTACAGAAAAATTCACCAGTATTGGTCTTATTCTGATTCTGGAGATGGATCATGGCTTCACAGGGGTTGGTATACAGGTGTTTGGTCTACTATACTTCATAGCTTTGCAAGAAACGTGCATACATTCTTTTGTGTGTATTAAATATTCTATTAAAAGTTTCGAAATTATTTAATGTCATGTCTTCCACCAAGAAGATGTAGCCTATATCTGGAAAAGTAGGTTCTGGGGTGAGGAGTGCGTTCTATCTGCTGCTACAGGGGAAAAAAAAAACAAACAAACAAAACCCAAAACCTGAATTCCCCGTGTTAGGCTGCAAGCTTCTGGTTACAGACTCATTAAAGGCAGTGGTAATATTGGTGACTTTTAAAAATCAAGTACCCTTGGGGGCGGGAGTGGTGTTGTCTTTTGTGATGCTCTAAAAAATGTGTGCGTCTCTGTTGGGCTCTCTCCGGGAGGGATGTGCGCGTCCTTATGAGCACTTCCTAATTTTCCATTGAATCTGAAAATTATATGAGAATATTATCCCTGAGCCAGATCATTGCTCTAAATCTACTTGGCATCCAGGAAAAAAAAAAGGCAATGAACTAGCTCTCTATTTAAATTAGGTAATCACACTGTCTGCCCCACAGAATCACAAGGAAGGCAGGCAAGTGTGGGCTGCAGATGGAATTGGTTTAATGAAGGGTTTGGAATAATGGAGTGAATCTTCTGTTCGGACCTTGCTTGAATGACACACACTGTTGAGGTTAATTGGATGAATCACATATGCTTCCTTCCTGTTTTAATCACAAGTGCATGGGGAGTCCCCATTTCCCAAATAAAATGCATTCTTCCTTCCAGCTATATCTAGTTTGAAGGTATTGATTAGGTTTGCAATTTTACAGGGCCTGGGAGAACCAAAGAGCCACAAAAAACCAAGACTCAACGGAACACAGAAGTCATTGTTCTGAGGTTGGCTGTGGGCTTTTTCCACCCTAGAGAACAGATGTGCATAGAGATGTCGTCTCTGCATTGTGAGGCACATCAAGCCCACTGTGAAGCTACTTGCTCGTTTATCCATAGAAAACAGTGGGCAGAGCTTGGGCCAGAAATCAAGAAAGGGCTCCCAACAATTACCCATTGCTTAGGCCTGGAATTCAAGCGGCAAAAGTTGTCAGTATGTACTGTCAAAAATATATATATATGTGTGTGTATATATATATATATATGTATATGTATATGTTTACTAGTGTTCTCCCACTTTAAACAAAGGCAATACTCAAAATTGTAGCTAATTAGTTGTCACCTTAGGCAAACCTGTGTGTCTCAGTTTTAACTCCTTGAATTCATTCATCACGCACTCATTCAGAAGGTAATGCATGCTAAGTTCTATGTACTGTCACAGGACTATGCCAAGTTGTGCATGTGGGAACCAGATATTACATTCAAACACTTCAGAGCCAGCAGAGCAGAGAGCAAGGTAAATCATTAAAACGGAACCCCTTGATGCTCTTATTATGTCTTCTTTTTAAAAAATTTTTTTTATTATGTTATGTCTTAGAATGTCTTCTGTTGCCTCATAGTACTCACTCAGTTTGCAGTCCATGAGGGCAGGACCACCTCTGTTTGGCTATCAGTTACGTCTGCAGTGCCGTGGTCAGAACAGTAAGAATGCAGTAAATGCTGCCTAGTGGGAGTGTTCACGCGATGCTCTAGGATCCAAGGGAGTCTTTCCTAACCCGAGTTGGGAAGTCAATGATGACTTTACAAAGGAAGGGATGCTTGGGTTGAGTCTTCAAGGATGTGTGAGAGTTTCCAAGGGGCCAAAGTAAAGAGTTTTCAAGGCCAAGGATGGAGCATCTGCCCCAGGCCACACATGGAAGAGCATTTCTTCATCTGCTTTTAAAAGCTTGCGTATTAAAATTCCTACCAACTCTAATATGCCATCACCTTAATCTTCACATGGCAAATATTTATTTTTTTTAGGACTGTATTTTATATAGCTTATTTTTCAGTCAATACAGGGTATTGAGTTTCTCTGAACATTACAGTACGTCACTTAAGAAAACCAGTCCGTTCCTAATAATGTGTGTATTCGGTTGTTTTTTTCTTCTTTCTATGGCAGTTTTTCTCACTGCAATATTTCAGAGAATCCTTTTGTGCTGAGGTTTGAGTATCAGTAAATAAGAATCTTTCGAGGGTGGCTGGGTGGCTCAGTCAGTTAAGCGTCTGCCTTCGGCTCAGGTCATGATCTCGGGGTCCTGGGATCGAGTCCTGCATCGGGCTCCCTGATCAGTGGGGAGTCTGCTTCTCCCTCTACCTCTCCCCCCTGCTCGTGATCTCTCTCTCTCTCTCTCTCTCAAATAAATAAATAAAATCTTTAAAAAAACAAAAAAGAATCTTTTGAGAGACTCTATAGAGAAGCTGTGCCAGGATGCGGAAGAAAGAACAAAGCTATATACCCCAGAAGGTTCTTAGAGTTATTTCAGCTGATGGGTTAGATTCATATCCGTCAGCCAATGGTAAATGAAAGGAAATTCTTTAAGCACCTATTACGTGTCAGGCAGATGGGCTCAATGAAACCACACGGTGGAGAAGGTATATTTTATGTCCATTAAGCAGATGAGGAAACAGTCCTTCAAAGGTGTTAAGTAACTTGTCCAAGGTCAAACAGGAAGGCAGTGATGGAAACAAGATTCAAAACCATGTGTGACCATAGCTGAAGCCAGTGCCTTCAATTGAGGGGTCAGTACAGGTGTGCCTGATGAGTGGGGTAGAGGTATAGACCAGTGTTTCCAAAACTGCTCCTCGTCCCTGGATTCCATCCTGCAGGAAACACACGGTGATGTCATTTTCCTTGGATAAATAAATTTGGGACACTTTAAAGAGCTTGTTTCATTGCAAGGTTTAGCAGAACCTTCAATATGCTTATGAACATGATAACTTTCCAAGGTGGGGGAAAGTGTGTATTTACTCTGCAATCTTTTTCAACCACGGAACACCTAAAATTTTTCTGTCCTGTAGTGATCTGCTTGATGTTTCTCAGAACCAGGTTCAAGAACACAAGTTGAGAAATACTGACCTAGGTAATCACACATCACACGCCTTGGACATCCCTTTTTGTTTGAGTTTAGCTTTGGCTAGGTCTTCCTGAGCCACTTGTGAGTTTATACCATATTCTCATGACGTTCTTAATTTTTCTGCACATTTCTTTCTCTCTGTCTCAAATGCCCTCTCTTTACCCAGTGCATGGGGTCTTTTTGGAAAACCACTCTGCTTTGGTCCCTTTTCTGCCAGCGTTCCCCTGATCCCCAATCTGGGCACTGACTCCTCTGTACCCCCAGAATATCTTACCACTTAGAATTCTAATAGGCCCTTTCCTTTCTGTCAACTCACTGGATGGCAACAGCATTGAGATCAGGGATGATGTCTTTGTATATAGATTCCCACCACCTAACACAATGGCTAGCTCATAGTAGGCACTCAACCCATGCTTGAATGAATGAATTTAAAAATGAATGAATGAATGAATCAGTCAGCCTCACTGGTTTGGGAATGCGTGGGTTAAATGAGTTTAAATAGCTCAATTGGAGCCAGGTGGTGGAGAACCTTACCTTCAAGGCTTTCAAGTTTTTACCTTACCATGTAAGCAGTGCAAAGCCTTTAAAAGATTTTGAGTGGGAAATTTGAATACGGTGTTTTAAAATGGCATTTCAAGAAGATGAACTGGGGAGGCCGGTTTGAAGACGAGAGGTCTGTTAAGTGTGGCAGCGTCCAAGCCTTAGGTGATGATGGCAAAGACAGGTCTCATTGCTTATTTATAGTATTGGCTTTAGATGGATGATGAGGTAAGAGCTGGAAGTATATTTTATTCAAAAAGCAGATAGCATTATGGAGCAGTATAAGGGATACAAAGATGAAAATACATCATCCCTTGTGCTCCAAAATCTCGTAGACTGATCAAGATCGATCCAAATTGCACACACAAAAAATAAACTATGGCAAACTCTAAGTATGTTATATAGTGGAACAAAAAAAGGTGAGAGAGCTAGAGAAACCATGGAAATTCCAATTGAGGAGGTCTAAGACTGTCTCACAGAGGAGGGAGGACTTGGCCTTAGGGGATGGATGGCATTCCAAGGGAGTGGGGTCTGGACTGAGAATCGAGTGGACACCAAGAATGATAAGTGATGAGTCTCAGCCAGTGTCCTTGATTGAAGCTGGATCAGGTTGGCCCTTTCCCTTTGGGGGATGTGCATTTTCTGCCTGGAGAGGTGAGGAGGCCCTTGTCCCCCATACCCTCTTTGAGAATTTCAGGCTTAGGGCCAACTATGTATTCCTCCCGGCTTGTCCATTTCTGTGCTTAAATGCAAAACAAAGGAACAAAAGCCTTGACATGCCTGAGTTGTTCTGGTGAGAAAGCAGTCTACATTCACCATCTCTACCATCTCCTTGAATCATTGGAAACCCCACAAGCCCTGAGTTATTGTTGCCATTTTACAGATGAAGAAATCTGAGGCTCAGAGATGTTACATATTTGCTCAATTTCAGTCTTGGATCAGCTCAATTTTGACAAGTCCTTTGATACATCATTTATTAGCAACCTGCCTTACAGTTGGACAGTCTTTGAGAGCCTTCAGTTGGACAAAGATGGCAAGAGATGCTTTTTTCTCAGGTCTTCATAAAAATAATTCGCACGGGGCATCTCCAGTGTTTTCACATTGGTGAGGATGGTGGTGAGAGCCTATATTTCTATATGTTACAAAACACTTGTCTATGCACTGTTTGGTTTGATCCTTATGCTATCCCTGTCTTCTGGGTAAGTCAGAGATTATCATCCACATTGTATAGGTGAGGAACCTGGAGCAAAATGAGGAACCAAAGAGTATTATTTTGCAAATGTGTGCCATCAACCCTAGAGGCATTGCTCCTAAGTCTGGATTTTCAGATCCTGGGGTACTTCAAGTTCCCCAGCTCTCCATCCCAGTCCCAATTGTACTGTTGGGTCCTGAGACCACTCCAGTGCTTCGGCTGCTCTGGGCTCTAGGCCTCCAAATCTCTGGGAAGCACTTTCTGAGCAAGCTCAGTTCTCTCCTGCAGGCTGCTATGTCCATCTTCTTTAGAGTGAATGTGTTGGTTTTTGCGTTCTCTGCTGGGTGGAAGGTGGGAAAGAGGACCTTTTGTCCCCGACTCCCTGGGTAGGGAACTCAGCTGTTCTCAGACACCAGGATGTTACCACTTCAGGATGCTGCCCACGGCCCAGGAGAAGAACCTCAGTGGTTGGTCAGCACCCATACTGCTGTCCCCCCTCACCCCACCCTTTCTTTCCTCCTCTGCCTGCTCTGTGTTTGACCCCTCTCTTTGATGCTTAAAAAATATCCATGTATTTCAACCATATCCTCTGCTTGGCTACAGGTGATTCACGGTCTTTCCTTCCCTGGACTGAGAATGCCTGACCAGCTACATCTGCATCCCTAGTACCGACTCAGGATGCTCTCTCTTAGATGGCCGTCCTAGGCAACTTTAATGAGCACAAGCCTCTGGGCTCCTGAAATCCACCTCTAATCTTGGCTCAGCTGTCATAGCCCATGTTAAGAAAATAACCTTCCTTAGCATTGATTTCCAGGGAAGTTCGCTATGGCGACAACCTTGAGATCTGCTAGGCTGGCTGGGGGGGGTTGAGGGGGGAGGGACGGGGCCAGGAGGAAACATGCCATTGCCCTACTGCTTTAATTCGTCCCCAGAATGGGTGCAACTTGGGTTGTGTCTTTTTAGCCACTAGGTACGTGTTGGTGCAGATGTGCAGGGACAATGAGGCCCCCTCTTGGGGGAGGGGGGTTGGGAGGATGGGTCTGGAAATGTCTGCGTCCCTGGAAATCTCAGGCATGGTCTCCGATTATCTTGGCCTCAGGGCCCTGCTCCTCCTCTTGGTCAGACTGGTGTGTCTCATCTCTACTTTTTTTTTAAATAGCTGCTTGACATCTGCCAGGCTGTGTCCCTATTCCTAGACCTTTGGTTTCAAAGCCTTGTGTGATTATTTTGAGAGGAAGAAGTGAACAGGGAGATAGAAACTGTCATGAACCTAATTGGCTCACCTCTCTTCAAAAGGCAGGGCTGTTGAGGTGGCTCATTTCTTGTCTCATTTTAAAGGAAGGAGGTACAAGTGTTGGTTAGAGTTCATCTTTGTTCGATCTCTTGCTCTGAGGAGATTGAACCTATCAGAGGGTGAGATTTAGGCCTATAATGGAGATTTAAGGT
The DNA here is from genome assembly GCF_003265705.2 of Callorhinus ursinus. Lineage (NCBI taxonomy): Eukaryota > Metazoa > Chordata > Mammalia > Carnivora > Otariidae > Callorhinus > Callorhinus ursinus. The sequence continues at coordinate 7,603,394 of NW_027397117.1, read as the reverse complement.
TATAAAGAGGAGGAAACAGGCTTTCTTGAAAGTTTGCCTGCGGAGGCCCTAATCTCTCTCTGATTTTGTCTTAAACCACACACAGAGGTGATCATGTACCCATGTCCTGTTGCCACCATGCTCTGTAGGTCGAGTATATAGTCTTCAGTAAGACCTGGAGGCATTCTGTAAACTTTAATCTTAGAGAAACAGTGTAGGAAATTAATTCCAGTTTTGCCCCTTACCACCTTGTTATCTTGGCCCCTCTCTTCAGCTGTCCCGTGCTGTCATCGGAACCAGAGACCGCCGTTCCTGGCGTGCCCCCTCACAGGCTTGTGATGAGGACCTGATGGACAGTGTGTGTTGAAACCACTTGCAACTCGTGTGGTACGGAAGGCACAGGAGTGACTCTGCCACTGTCAGCCTCCCCTCTTGTAAGAGAGAGAAGCCAGCCCCTGACTTCTGCAACTAGCCCCTGGGCAGTGGGCCCCGTTGACTCCTCAGCTCACACATTGTCCCCAGAGGGCGATGGACCCTCCAGTCTTCTGAATAAGGCCCTGCTAGAGGAGCTTCCAGAAGCTAGGCCGCAGAATCCGAAGGGTTGCCGTAGGGCTTTGCCTAGAAGCCAGCCTCCAGGCGGGGCCTGGCCGACTTCCCACCTCACCCCTCACCTCTCCCTTTTCCAGGTGGAGGGCTGTCAGCAGCAGCTCAGGGGATGAGGTAGCCCTGGGGGAGTGAACACATCTGGTCTCTGCGTCAGCTTGTAATGGGAAATAGTCCCTAGTTCATCTGCACGTATTTGTGCAACCTCCACTTTATAGGTGCTGGCTCGCCCCCAGCTCAGCACCCCAAGCCTTGGCCCCAAGGAATTCTTGGCTCAGCTCCTGGGGCCAGTCTGAGCCGAAACTGCTGAGTCTGTGAGAATCCCGTGTGCCGATTGTTTTTACAAGGTGATGTCCCGAAACCCAACACTGAAAAACCCAACTCAGAGCTGCCAGATCCATAGTTAAGGCCCTAATGGAATCGTTGGACACCGAATTCCCGGATCCAGAAGATAATCCCCACCCCAAACCCACTGCGCACCGCCCCCCCAGTCGGACGTGCTGTTTCTCGGGTTGCACAGACAGAGCTTCCGTTCTGCCAAATTCTTGGGTTCGCACTCTCCTGCCAAGGTCAGCAGGAACTCAGTTAATCTGCTGGGTGAGTCCTAGCTGAGAAACAGCCCAAACTGGGGAGAAGTAACTCATTTCACAAAACTCCGTACCTCGCATTCAAGAGGGAACCGGATCAAGCCACATTTCCGACGTCAGTCTCCAACAGGCACCTATTTTGGCGTGGCTGGTCTCTCTGCTTTCAAGCTGCTGCAAGAGGGAAAGTTGCAACTGTAGGAAAAAGGCAAAGTGCATTGGAAACACTTGAGAGCCTGGAGTGAGAGCGAGCTTTGCCTCAAATTGCCAGGCGCTTTGGTTCGACAGAGCACGCCGTCTGCTGTCCTAGGCCGAGACTGGTTCTGAGAAGCCTTTGCTGGGCACATTCCACAAAGCCTCAGGTTTCACAGGAAGGGGCCCTGGCTTGTCGGAACCTTCTGGAACATCTGAGCAACCATTCTGTCTTCTGCTCAGCTACTCAAGCCTTTTTTTCTCTCTGCCCTCCTCACGCCCACCCCCCAGCTTCTCACTTCATCCAGAGCATGCACTGAAATCCACTTTATAATGTCTACTTGTTCAGTCCTGGAGCAAAGAGGCCAAGATCTTAGATTAAACCCCGTTGCACTCAGGCAGCTTGCAGAGGGGAAGAAAAGAAAAAGAAATCCCAATAGCCAGAGGTTGCCCTCTGACCACAGCTTGTAGAACTAAAGGTCCCCGAGGTTCCCTTGACCATGGTCTTTTGTGATTCGGTGAAGCCCCTTCCTGTGTGTGAAAGACAGAGTGTCACCCTTGTCTCCTGGTCTTCATCCTCACTTTGCCAGGGCGGTATCCTGAAAAATCCCATTTTTTTCTTCTTTCTTTTTTTTTAAAGATTTTATTTATTCATTAGAGAGAGAGAGGGAGAGCGAGCACAAGCAGGGGGAGCAGAGGGAGAGGGAGAAGCAGACTCTGTCAAGCAGGGAGCCAGATGCGGGGCTTGATCCCAGGACCCTGAGATCATGACCTGAGCTGAAGGCAGACACTTAACTGACTGAGCCACCCAGGCGCCCCGAAAAATCCATTTTTTTCTAGTGTAAGAATGCAAGAGAGTCTACTTTGGCTAACGGCAGGGAGAATAATGTATACAGAGAGGCCCTTCTGATTTAGTGAGTCATTCATACCTCAGTACATCACCCTCTTATCCTAGGCGGAATTTTAATCAGAGGTGAATCTTATTCACAGGCAAAGTTATCCCGTTTTTCATCCGTGCACCCACCTGCTGAGAAATGCTTAGGATTTTCTCTCTGCCCAGCTCCTGGGGTTCTTCTAATCAGAGACAGAGAGCTGAGGGGTTTGCAACCATTACTTTTATTGATATTAATATATCACAATGTTCTGGAAATGTCAGGTTCTTCTGCCTCTTGGGTACTAAGCTGACAAAAATGAAGGAACCCAACCCATCTCAAAAAACTAAAGGAGGTAGTACTTGATAAATAGCAATCAGATGAGTAACAAGCCTGATCACCAAGCCCCGAATTCCACCCTGGTTGTTGAGGTGAAGTCCCCGAGGTGGATGGCATGTCCTCAGATAGATGCCAGGATCTCTGTGCATTTGAAATGTAAAATATAAGCAATCCGTGATTTCCTCCTAGGCTAATGCGATTCCTAGTGAATGTGTAGAGTTGACAGGTTATTTATCAAAGTGTGGGGCCTGGCTTTGGTTTCAATCAGGGACCAAAATGCAGGGTTTGTGCTTGTTTCAGCAATCCCAAAATGACACAGTCATGGGCCACTGGAGCCAGAAAGGACTTTGAAGATAAACTTGTCCCAGACCTTCATTTTACAGACGAGTTTCTGGGTTTGCTCAAGTTCACACAGCAAAACAAGTGACAGAGCTGAGCCTGGAACCTGATTTTTGTGGCTTCAAGCCAGGGGCTCTTCCCCATCTCCCCCTGCAAGTGTGTTCCTGGAGATAAATCTTATAACACCTGGCAAATCACATCAGCTGGGCATTTTGTTTTCTGTTTGGGAAAACTTGGGGTGCGAGTAACAAAAAACAAGTCTTATGAAGCAGAAAAAGAGTATATTGGGAGAGTATTAGTAACCCTCAACATTCATAGGAATGCTAAAGAAGCAGGCTGAACAAAAAGGGGCAGACACTAAGTTGTACTATCAGGAGGACTAGATTTCAGGAAATAATTAGCAGGGGGAGGCTGCTAGAATGAATGGGTCCTTTTTTCTGCTTTCTCATAACTCCGCTCAAGAGAGACTTTGATCTCCAGCTAGTTCACTGATATTGCAGGCTAAATAAATGTTGTTCGGGGTTGTCCAGCTCAAGCATTCGGTGGATTAGAGATCCTGGAGAGAGGGTCTGGTTGGCCCAGCTTGGATTACCTGACCTGCTTCCAGAAAGGAAACATTTAAGAGCTGGTATGTGGCTCTGCCTGTTCTCCCCTCACCATGTCCAAGCCTTGGGATTCATATCAACATGGCGGCATCAGAAGCTAATGGAACCTCTGTCACCTGGGTCTCTGAGGGATGGTCATCAACAGAGTCTTCAGGTTGTTACAACAGCATATCCTAGACTCTCAAAACCAGTGCACCCACTTATAAAATGCCCTCCAGAGTGTTGATATAAAGGACACGCAGAGATGTGAAACATCCCACCACATAACTCGGTGAGAAATCTGGCTTGCAACTTAAAGCACCATAACTATGACAAAAACCTGGGGGTAGCCTCTCAGTTTACTCCAATCCTGTTCAGATGAGCATCTGCCTAATTCCACCCCATCAGTCTGACCCAGATTTACAGGATGATTCTTGGATAGAAAGCCAATGTGTCTAGGACGTCAGGCACAAAACACCTCCTTTAGCAGCCAGCTTGTTTTTTTGTTTTGTTTTGTTTTGTTTTACCAGCGAGCGTTTGTATAAAGGAGGAATCAATGGTGGGTTTGTGTAAGAGACATCTGCCTATTCCTACACACATGATTTTATCTCAAGGAAGTTCTCTCTGACCAGAAAAGCTGGTTTGATGCAATCGGAAACTGAAAATGAAATATCCTAGAGAAGTCAGAAGATTATGTATGCAGAAATGAAACACGGAGGAGCATAAAAACACACAACTGGAAGTTGCTGGATTCCCTGAAGAAGAAAGATAAAGCTTTAACGTATAGTTATAGATAAATGAATTAATTGGATTAATGAACAATGAACTATTGGATTGACTGAATCAATGAATAATGAATTATTGAATTAATGAATTAGAACTAATTGGTTCATCAGGGGCTCTCCCAGTTACTACATATACTTTATATACTTCGTTAAAACCTCCTGATTTCCCTTCAGTCAGAAGACTCAGTTCATTCTCTGGGAGGTGGGCTGGGGGCAGATACCCAGGACTTGACATTGTCGGCTCAGGCAGGCTGGGTTGACTATGGGACGAGCCCCTGGCTCGTTCCCTTTCAGAATGCGGAATGAGAAGGCCATTTCTCTGCTGGCCTTTCCCCATTTCTTGAGGATGTGGTGAAGATATCAGGTCAGGCACAGGGGAGAGGGTTTTGAATAAAATGCAGCCAACTTATGCATCATTATATTTATTTTTCAGTGCATTTTCCAGGGTTCTTGAAACATGTCTGCTTTTCCCCTAAAACTGAGAACTTCGAAAATTAAGCAAAGTGATTTTTGTTTTCCATTCCGGGCCAAACTTCCCAGGTCACCTTTAGGTTTGGTCTTTCTCCAGGATCCTCAGAAACCTTTTGATGTTAACTTTTTGATTTATGTTCTGTCTCCCATTTGGCACTGGAAGTAGCTATTCTTGACCAAACTCTATGCTGTGTGGATTGGGTCTAAATTGGAAGAGAGATAACTCCAAAGTGAAACAATGTGATTTTTAAAGAAATTAGATGATGTAAGTCTAGGAGAAGGGTACAGGTTTGCAACACCGAAGCTCAAATTTGTGGGAGACTGGAGCCCAAAATGGGTAGCTTTGGGTGGAGGTTGGGATGGGCGCAAAAAGGGCTGGTAGGTGGGAGAGAGAAAACGGGATTTAATCTGACTCGACTGCAGGTGGGACAAGAGAAGCCATGTGTCTGAAGGATGAAGAACCAAGACAAAGTGATTAGGACAATACTTCGAAGCCTAGACCCAAGACCCACAATAATCTAGTATAGGAAACATTTCTGGTTCAAAGGAGCAGGGTTTTCGCGGCGCACGCATGCACACAGGCCTTTTGTGAGTCTTTTATCTCCAGGACTGGATATCATCAGATCCAACACTGTGAGTCCAAACTGGCAACCTGACGAATCATCTTAATCTTATAGACCGGTAGAGGAAACAGCAGGTGCACGGCACACGTTACCTATACGAGCTCTAACAGGGAAATGGACTTGTTTTCACCTGCTAGGGAGATCTGCATCTGAGAAGTCACAGATCGAGGGCTGAACGTTATGCCCGGCAGATAGTAAGTGCCTACCGTAGATTAGCCAGTACTGTTATTCTAAAGCCATTCAGCGCTCAGCAAGAGACCTGGCAAAGTAGGTATGATCACTAACCCCGAGGAAACTGAGGCCTCGAAGTGAGGCAGTTTGCCCCAGAGTCACACCGCAGAACTGAATTTGGAGTCCAGGTCTTTTCCTGAGTCCCAACCCTGTTCTTATTCACCACATCATTGTTGCCATGGAGGCCCCGCGTGGTGTTCTTTCTGGTTTATGCACGGAGAGTCACTGACCTTTGCAAGTGAGCAAACAGAATGCTGCCATTCACATTGCCCCCCGATTGGTCATTTGGGTTTGCCACACAGGAATGCCTGATAATGGCTTCACAGGGAGGAAGATGCCTTGTTCTGTCCACCCTTGCTATGAGACACATCAAGCCTTCGTTGTTGTTGTTGTTGTTGTTTTAACCTCATTTCTGTTTAAAAATAAATTGATTTAGCAATTTGCACAGTGCCTCCCTGGACCATACTTCATGAAGTAGAAATGTTCAATTACCCTAAGCGGAAAAGGCCAGATGAAGCATCGCATACAAACCACACCCACGCCTCGGCTCCCTCTCCATAGGCAGCCGGGCCTGGCCGGGGGTGAAAGCACTCTGTGAAAGGCAGGGCCACACCAGCCGGGGCAGCACGGGGCGGGCCCTCCACCTCCGTCCCCGGACCCACGCCAGGACCCCTCCCCATCCCAGATGCACAACGGCCAGCCATGGAGCAGAGCTGCAGGGCTCAACACACACACACAGCCATTGCTTTCTGCAGAAAGGGACACTGTTACCTGTTTGCCACCTGAGCGACCCAGCCATCAGCTGGGCTGTGGCCAGTCTTGCCTCCCTGCTTTCTGGTTTACCCTGCACCCTAACGCTGTCTTGACACCTGCCTATTTCCTATGTCATGCATGCTCATGAAAACTTGCATTATTTTGTCTGTTTGCCTGTGCGTGTGTGTTTATCTTGTTTCCAAGGATGCCCCACTGGCTCCTTGGTGCTAGATCCACCTGTCTCGTCACTGTCGTGCTCCCAGCATTTACACGGTGCGCCATCTATATAACTCCTGCTCTCTGTTATTTGTCAAGTCAACAAATCAATCTTCCATTCTGCTTTAACATGTCATCATCGGGTGCTGTCCTCCTGGCTCTGGACCAAGATTTCTGCTCTTTTCTTTTTTCATCGTGCTAAGAACACTTAACTTGAGATCTACACCCTTAACAAGTTTTTAACTATAGCAGTGTTTTTTGACATCGGGTAGAGCGCTGGGCAGCGGATCTCTAGAGCTTACTCGTCTTGCTTAACTTGAGTCTTTCTGCCCGCTGAGCTTCACCTAACCTTCACCTGTGCTTGCTATCCTGGGCTTGGGAACTCCAGCGACACTCCTGGATTCCTCCCTGAATTCTGAATCCCTTAAACAGCTCCCCACACGTTCCAAGTCTCTGGATCAGTGTCTGAGCTCTCCCCCTCACTGCATCCTGGCTCCTGGCCCCGGAAATACATCGTCTACATCTGAACGGCACTTTCCAAATCCTGGAAAGCAGAAAGTTTTGCTTAGACTCCACAGTGTAAAGTGTTTATGTTAACAATCCACAGAAGATGCCAGAGAGTTTGCACCAAGGACGCGCCCACCCCCCCGCAGCAGTGGCAGAGAGTGTCCCCCTCACAGCATCATACAGTAGATATTTTTTTTAAAGTTCTGCCCATCTGTAAATTCGTTAAAAGTTTCTCATTTAAATTTGCCATTTTTAAAAGATAACCACAGATCTTTGCATTTTCTTTTCTGTGACCTTAACTGTGTTACTTACTGATCTTGAAAACTCCGGTACTCGGGACGTTAAATGTTTGTCTGCCACAGTCACGGGAAATATTTTGTGGGTTTCCTTTTGTATTTTAGTTTTGTTTCTCTTGTTTTTGACATGGTAAAATTTTAAAGATTTAAAATTGACAAGTCTAGAAATGTTTTCTTTTGTTGTATTGCGTTTCTGATTTTCAAAAAGCCTTTTCCCCTCTAGTGCTTAAAGAGTTAACCTTTCCTTCGCCTTTTTATGGTTTATAGTTTGATTTGGTAAGAAACCTGAAATTCTGCAATCCTTCTAGGGCTTAGCTTCATTTACATGATGAGGATTTCACTTGATTTTTTTCCCCTGGAGAACCAAATATCCTAATGCGTCTTTCTGTGTCTAGACAGATTCTATGCCATGGGTACATATGTTGATTATTTCACCATTACCATATCGTGTCAGTTATTCCGAACCATATTATACACTTTAATATCTGGAGATACTGTCCTCCCAACATTATTCTTCCATGTTTATTTTGCACATGAACTTTTGAATGCTCTTTCTAATTCCAAAATAAATATCATTGGGGTGCTTATTACATTACTTTAAGAACTGACACCTTTAAGATATAGGCTCTTGCCATTCAGAAACATGGAATGGTTCTTTAAATATTTGTTTCCCCTTTACAAATTTCAGTAGAGATTTTTCACTGTTTTCCATCAAAGTCCCATACGTTTCTTGTTAGCATTATTCCTTGACATTTTATGAAAAGTGGGGGGAGGGGGGAGGGGTGGCCCGGGAGGAAGAGCGAGAGAGGAAACATGTGTGTGTGTGTGTGTGTGTGTGTGTGTGTGTGTGTGTGTGTGTGTTAGTGGAATTTTTTTTTCCCTTATGTTTTAGTATTGGCTACAGATAAGCCATTGGGTTTTGCTGATTTTTACTGATCTGATTGAATTGGAGTCTCTTAATTTTATGGATATATATGATTAGACAGAGTTCAGTAATTATAATTTGGTCTCCTCATTTCTGATAGTTATGCCCCTTATTTCTAGAATAAGATTCTAGGCAGATAGCCTCTTCCCCATCCCCATCGTGCCACCATATTCCATCATCTTCTTGCTTCTGATGTTGCTGAGACAACTGCTTTCTGAACATGATTTCTTTGAGGGTAATTTGTCAGCTGTCAGTCTATCTGTTGCTTCTTTGAGGATAATCTCATTTTTTTCTCTGGTTGCTTTGGAGAGTTTGCTTTGTCTTTGCATTTTCCAGTTTTACTATTGACAAGTTTAGTTGTGGATTTCTTTTCACGTGTCTTCCTTGGACTTTGCTGCACTTCTTCAAACCACGGATCGCGTATCTCAGCCTTTAAATGCTCAAGTATTGCCTGTGACCCATTCTCTCCTCTCCTTCTGGAACTCTGGAATTAGCCTTCTGTCAGATCTTCTCACTGTATGTGTCATAGACCCTCCTGCCTCTACCTGCTTATTCCGGAGTATGTCTTCTTAATGTATTTCAGTTCATCTATCCTTTCATCAGCTGTGTCTAATCTGCTCTAACTGAGCTCTGAGTTCTTCATTTTGGGTTATTCTGTTTTTTCAGTTCTACTCCTTTTTTTTTTTTTTAAATTTTCGGCGTCTGTATTATTTTTTTATAGTTTCCAATTCATTGCCAAAATTGTCACGTGTGGTTTACTTCACCACAAGCATTATAAACCCCATTGTTTTACAGTCTGTGTCTCTAACCTCAGTCTTGAAATCCCTGCCGGTCTGTTTCTGTTCTCGATTGTTCCTGCTGGTTCTGGCTCACCGAGTGTTCTCTCTCCACATGCCACATGATTTTCTATTGTTTGCTGGACACTGGATTCAAATACTACATACAGTGTTGAGCCCTGGAATGATATTATCTTTCTCTGGCCCCTCTTTCTTTTTCCAGAGCAGGGTCTTCTTGCATCCTGTTGATTTTGAACAAATGCTCAAATTCCACCTCTCTGTTTTCTTTAGGAAATAAATTTCAAAGGTATAAACTTAGTCTGAATACTCACAGTTATGTTCCCTTTACCTCGTGTTAGAGTCATCTTCCACAGGTTCAATGTAAGATTTTTCTTTCCCAGCTTTTTGCCCTTGTGCAGGAAGAAATGTATGCAGAGCAGGTGCTTACCAATGGACAGCTCATGTGGCAAATCCCTGGTTCTGCTCCTTGGACCTTTGGGCGCTGGGACATCATCCTGATATATCCACGTCTGAAGGATGCATTTAATTCCAGAGCTGCTTGCAAATTTCCAGGGTTTTATTTATGTTTTGTTTTGTTTTAGCAAATCTTCATCTACTAAGGCTCTGTAGGACGGGAGATGGACGGGGTCTACTCACAGCCTTATTTACTGGTTCCCTGAAACATGGGAAAGGTACAAGACAGGAACCCAGCCCCAGAGCGTTCCGTTCTCCTCTCATGCACACGTGCTCTGCTAATGAAAATTCTTCTCTCAGGAAGCTGGCCAGTCTTCCTCTGCTTGGAAACAGAGTGTTATGTGGACAGAGGAAGAGGCTAAGGTGGGAGTAAAGGAGGGGAGGAGCTAACAGCTCCCCGTACCCACCTGCAGCCCAAAACAAAGTTGTTTGCCCAGCTGTTCTGTTGGTTCAGTCTGTGGCTCTCAGGGTTTGAGGGCCGTGCTGAGGGTTTTCCAAAGCCTTTTGCCTCCTTCCTTTCATGCTTTAAAAGAGGAGGCTTAATGGACCTACACGATGCATCCTGTTATGTTTGTTAATCTAGCACCATGGGCCTTCAGTTGTGAATTCCTTCAAGATTCTGGTCTAATTTCAGTTTATTGGGTTTTTTGTTTTTTGGGGGGGTTCTTTCACAAGTATGTTAGTGAGAATTTGGGAACTGTTGCATCAGGACTGGTAAGCTGATTCCATTTTAACCAGCTCAGCAATTTTTTTGGAAACCTAATCTTTTATTAAACATTAGGAAGTGCTGAGCTTGCAAGAGAGAAACAAATTCTCTGGGGACATGCAGAATTAATAAAGAGAGATGATAGTTGGTGACAAATCGGCCCTCAATTGCCAAGTTTATAGAGTCACAGATTTTCCAATATCCATATTGTCTATGAAGTTCGGTGTCCTGCAAGGAAATAGGACATTACCAATCAAGTCACGTCCTTTCTCGCATCTGGGCAATGACTCCAAGTGAATGGATGGTTAAGAAAAAATCTAAGCATATATTATTGAAATTGAAAGACATGGTATGTGTTATTTTTATAATAATTGGTGCCCTTTGTAGAATTCAATTGACTTCTGAGACATAGCAGGCATTGTATAGGCATTCTCTTCCTATTTCAGATAGCTTACAGAGATCATTATTTTCAGGAAATAAACATTTTAAGATATTTCTCAGGCCAGCGTGGCACCAAGCTTATTAAAAATTGAAATTTGTAACATCCATCCAGAAGTTTAGAATCTCCGTTAACAATGTTGCAGAAACCATTCCCACATAGCTTTGTCCTTGGCTGGGATGGTTGTGGAATCGTAGTCTGTCTGGACCCAACCCTGGCCTCAGTGGGTGAGCCTCTGGAAGGTCTAATCCTTCTTTTCAGGTGTCCTATTAAGGTAATTTTGTTCCCCTTCATACAGTTGTGTTATTCGACCACAGCTCTTAAGAGGCGGTTCTGTGGGCCACATGGCATGAGCGTAATATTTATATCAGAATTCAGTCCCCGTGAGAGAAAATCGGATTTTCACCGCGGCGTGGGGAAAACCCACCATGCCAAATTTAATGCGTATGAAGTGCTCCCGCAAAGCCCAGAAACAAAACAAGTCATAAGTCGAAAGAATAAAAAATCAGGATCATCGTAATTACTTGACATTCTTCCGAACGTTCTAGTCAATTCCAAGAAATAAAAACGAGGGGAACAATTAAAATGAGATAAAATTGTCAAGAGAATCACTAGAAGTAACACTAGAATTAAAATGAGAACCAGCAAGGTAGCCAAGTGCAGTGTAAATATTACAAAGCCAAGTCTTACATAGCAAAGCCAGTCAGAAATAGGGGAAAAGATTTCATTCCTAAGAACAACAGTAATATAAAGCCCACAGGAATAACCCGAATGAGAAACATACAGACTTACACCAAACTACTAAGAACTAAAAGGAAAGATGATTGCATGAAGAAGCCTAACATGCCCTCAGAAAGCAGAATAAATGGGGTAAAGACATGGGTTTGCTTTTTTGGGTTAATGCGTGCATTAATGCAGTCTGATCATCACACTGTCTCTGGAAACAGCTTAGCACAGTGCTCAAGAGCGGGGACTCTCTAGCAAAACCGCTCACACTGGATGCCCACCTCTGCCACAGCCGGGTGGCCAGGCCAACTTCTTGGCCGCTCTGTGCCTCAGTTTCCCCATCAAGAAAATGGGAAGATAGTAATAGTAGCTATTACGTAAGGTTATTAGGAGGAATGAAAGTGTTAATATTTGTAAAGTGCCTTTCTGACACATAATACATGTTTGTTAAATTTAATTGACTAAAGCAGACTAGAGACTTGTGCAGAGACTACATCTTTCTGACCCTGGTGTCCAGAGATCCCTACTTGGTGCCTGACACAGAGAGGCTCAATCAATCAGTGTTCCCCGAAAGGCACAGGAACTGGTTTACATTGGGTTCTTTCATTGCTATTTAATTTTTGCTGACTTGATAGATGCTGTATTTTGCTTCGATGTCTATTTCTTTGATTATTAGTAAAGTGGATAGATTTTTTTCCCCCAAAGTATCATTAGCCACCAGTTTTTCTGCTGTCACTCATTTCGGTCCCTGGTTTTTTGCCTTTTCCTCATTTAACTATTGAGGCCCTAGGGTTTATCTCATAAAATAAAGACCCAACATCCTCTGTCGTAAATGTTGCAGATACTTTTCCTGGCTTGTTGTTTGTTTGGCATTTAATTTCATCTAGGCTGGTCTTTGATGGCAGAGGGTTGACATGGAGAGACTTAGAAGTGCAGACCTTTGAAAAACACTGACTTCCATTTCCTTTTATTCTTTATATGGTCTGAGTTTTAAAACTATCAATTCTCCAATCCATCTGTACTTCTTTTGGTGTGTAAGGTGAGGATTACAATGACCTTTTTGTCCCCAAATACCTAGCTTTTAGGAAACTTAAAATGATAATGGGGTGTGATGTGTCAAGGTGAATCTCCACTTGAAGGACTCTGACACTGTCTCTCCAAAAAGCCAACACGCTCCATTTAATAATTTCCTTTTTTTTTTGGGGGGGGGTCCAGGTAATTACTTTGGAATACTACTTTTGCAGTCCACATTTTCCCCCATAAACATTTTAACCCAGTGGTTTTCAGCCAGGGATATTTTGCACATGCACACACACACAACCCCCACCCAAAGGACATTTGGTAATGTCTGGAGACAATTTTTGATGGTCACAGCTCAGGAGTGGTGGGAGAAGTGCTCTTGGCACTTAGTGAGCAGAGGCCAGGGATGCTACCAAACATCCTCCAAAGTCCAGGACAGTTCTCCCCCCACTACAGAGAATTATCTGACCCAAAATGTCAATAATGTCGAGGCTGAGAAATGCTGCTTTAACCCGAAGACTGCAATCTAGCTAAAATAAGATGTTTCTGGGAAATCTGAGGCTATGTTTGCAATGTCAAAAAGAAAATAACCATGACAGGAGCCCTTAGGGTTCCCTCTGAGCCTCTTTTGTTCTTCTCATTCCAGATTTGACCCTTTGTGGGAAGGGAAGGGCAGGTTTGAGGAAAGGCTCAGGAAATACTATTGGGCCAGAGGTCATCTTTGAAGGATTTGTGAATGTTTCCCCTGCAAATCAGGTTTGCGCTACCTCCCAGGGTGCTGCCCAAGCTAGACATTATGAAGTCGATAAAATCTCGCAGGATTTATCAAGCTTGAAAAAATTGGCCTCGTATATTCTGTCAAGTTTTCCCAGGATTTAAAATCCCACACCTACTGAGAGTGTGTCCTGGTACCTGATATCCTAACCAGATTCCCAGGTCCTATGGGTGGATTTCCCCTTACTGACTTAAAGCATCTCCAAAGCATAGCCTACATTCTTATTTATACAGGGGTTTATTTCTGGACAAACCTATTACTCTGCAGATTTTGCTGATTTAAATATGGCAGCTTTATAAATATGTTTTAATACCCAGTTGAACAAGTCTTAATTATTCCTTCCAGCATCACTCACCCAAATTTTTTCTTCTTCTTCATATTCTCAAGTTCTTATTTTCCCAGATGGAATTAGAATACATCTGTCATTTCATTAAAAGTTTCACTGGAATTTTGTTTGAGAACGTGTAAACGAACAGAGGAGGGTGTCGTCTCAGACATTGAGGGTGGGAGGGTAAGTTGGATGAGCCTTCTGGAAAGCAACTGGGCAGCACATATTAGGTAAGGGTCTTTAAAATATTCATGGTGTCCTCGACCAGTAATTCCACTTCTAGGAGACCAGAGCCACAGGAAAAAAGTACACAGCTGTTTGCTTTAGCCCCATTTTTAATAAAATAAAAATAGAAGCAACTGAAGAGTAGAAGAACATTTCTCTGTGATGGTATCTCCAATCAGTGGAGTATTAGGCAGCCATTAAAATTATGTTCACAGTAAGATTTATTGAAATACTCGAGGAAGGCATTTAGAATAGAAATTTGCATTAAGGGCTGGAAGCAAAGTTGCACATTTGGTGTTAACAATGTTAAAACGTGCAGGTGCATAGAAAGATGTTGGAAAGAAATATGCCAAGTGCTTTTAGTAGGTAAGTCTGGGTAAAATATTATGGGTGGTTAGTTTTCTTCTTGATAATTTTCCCTATTTTATACAATAAGCATGTGTTGCTATCTCAATACAAAGTTTTTAACAAAATATTGATAGAATCAAGGAGAAGCACAGCATGCGGTCAGAGGGCGTCAGCAGCCTAAGCCCCGTGGAAAGGAGGAAAGGAAAATGAGTCTGGTCAGGGAGCTAGAGCAGGTGCTGGACCCAGGCGTCCCAGGCAGAAAAGACCCACAATGCACAGTGACTGCCCTGGCTCACAGCGGATGTGCCCACCTTGGATTCTGTTCCTAAAAGTTCAGTTCTCATTCTCACTCTCTCCCCTTGTCCATGGGGAAGGGAGGAGAAGTCACTTCCGATTCCCTCTAAGTCAGGCAGGCACTGTTGTATCTTTCCCAGAGTGTAGACCCTAAAGTAATCCGGTTCTTTCCCGGGCAGCAGGGGTCCCTGGCTCCGTGGTGCCTCCTTTGCCTTTGTCCCCTGCCCTGGCCATTGTGACTCCAAGCTTCTGCTGCCATTCTCAATCCCCCAACCAGATTACTTCCTCCCTCCTTCTCAGCGGGAGCCTCCCTCCTACTTCAAGAACAACAGGGAGGCATCAGAGGTGAACATCCGCGACTCCCTTTGTCTGTTTTGTCAAACTCTGTGTCATCACTGGGCCCACTTCTGCCCCAGGCACTCCCCCCCCCACCCCGGGAGGCCCTGGATCCTACCCCCCTCTCCTCCTTCCCCCCCAGGGCTCTGCCACATCTGTTCACCTCTCTCTGTGCCACTCCCCTGCAACTTCTTATCTCCAGGCTCCCGACTCTTGGCCCATAAACTCGACAATGACTTCCTTCTCTTCCAACCAATCACCGTATGGCTTCCGTCTCCTCCACTTTGAAGGCATCTTGGCCTTCATCCTATGACCAGCGTCCTAACTGGGAAACTCAAGGATTACCTTCAGCCCTTCTCTTTCTTGACCTCTGGCTATATTTGACACAGATACTCCCTGTCTTTTTTTTTTTTTTTTTGAAACTCCTTCCTCCTTTTAAAAAAACATAACAGCTTCTAGGGTTATAATTCACATACCATACAATTGATCCATTCCACGTGCTATTCATTGGCTTGACTTTTTTTTTTTTCCTTAGTCTCCTCTTCTTCTCCCAGTGTCCACCCGCCTCAGCCCTCTTCATATTCTTCTTTTTTTAAACCTATTTTATTTAAATTCAATTCATTTAACATAGAGTATATCATTAGTTTCAGAGGTAGAGTGCAGTGATTCACCCGTTGCCTATAACACCCAGTGCTCATTACATCAGGTGCCCTCCTTACTGCCCAGCACCCAGTTACCCCATCCCCCCCCACCTCCCCTCATATTATATTATTCTCATATTTGAGGAGGTCTTCTTACTCAAGCCCAGAATTGTAACCTGGCAATTCCATGACTCTCGTGACTCTGCCTCTAACCCCCCACCTCAATCCTCTGCTTCAGGCTTCTCGTCGCACCTTCCAAATGCACATATCCACCCCGTTGTCCTACAGACGTTTCAAATTCTGTGGGTCCCAAATTAAACGTGTCTTGCCCTTCAAGCCCACTCAGCGATTCTGCCACCAGACATACTCTTCCTCGGGTGCGACACATTTCGCATGCACACATCAGCAGCAGCATCTGTCACTCGAGGGAAGCCTCATTATTCCGTGTCCCTCCCTCACCCTCCGTCTCGGACCTGTCACCAAGCTCTGATGAGCCTAAATTCCTCTTGTCTTGTCTGCATCCCCCCATCTCTATCTGCACTGCTGCCATCTTAGATCACACATTTTCACCTCCTGCTTTGACTCTTGCAGAGACACCCCCCCCCTCAAATCTGTCTAGTCTCCCTTCCTCCAGATTTGCTACCAGGGCTCCTTCCCAAGAGCCATCAGCGGGGTGTACCTAAAGCACTTCGCATAACAGATCAAGCCCAGACACACGAGTAGAATGGCAAGGTCCAGTAGGAGCAGCACCTGGTCGGTCTTGGCAGCCTCATCCTTCTGTCCTCCACACCCATCCCACATGGCCGACGTTCTCCCTACGTGCCGTCCTGTGTAACCTTCGCATATACTCTGTTAAGGGCGCCCGGGTGGCTCAGTTGGTTAAGCGTCTGCCTTCTGCTCAGGTCATGATCCTGGGGTCCTGGGATCGAGTCCCGTGTCTGGCTCCCCACCCAGCGGGGAACTTGCTTCTCCCTCTCCCTCTGCCTGCCACTCCCCCTGCTTGTGCTCTCTCTCTCTTTCTCTGTCAAATAAATAAATAAAATCTTTAAAAAAAATAATTTCCCCTTAGCAGGATCTCTCTCATCCTCTAAGATGTAGGTTGAGGTAGATACTCTCCACTAAGTTCCCACGGCGCCTTGTACCCTAATCCTATTTTGACATTTTCACATTTTTGTGATCTTGTTACATGGTCCTGTGCCCCGGCAGAACGTGAATTCTTCAAGAACAAGTACCCCTGGGCTACTTCTCAGTCCTCTGGGACCCTCAGTATCTGATACTACACCCGTGAGAAGAATGCAGGCAATAACGGTCTGCTGATTAATTGCATGGATGGATGAATGAACGAGTGAATGAATGATTGAGCAAATGAACCTTTTCAACACAAGGACATGACTTGCTCAGGGGAAACAGGAGTGGCTGAAATGTCGGACATTGAAAGGAAAAGCCGGCTCTGTCAAATCCCTTTTGGGGCACTTGAGGCCAGCATACTCTACTTTGGCGGCCATGACTTTGAGTTGTCATGTGGACCCAGCTGATTTAATAATGAAGCTTTCAAAGGGGACGCTTGCCTCAGGGGGCGAGGACTTTGTAGGTCACCGTGAGATGATGAATCACTGCCTTCAAGCAGAGAAAACTTGCTACTGTCTTTGAGATATGTGTTAGAATTGTGTTGGGTTATTTGTTAGGATCGGAACCCACCCTGAATGTTTGAGCTAGCTATTTCTCTGGACCCTCGGATTGACTTCTTTGTGCCATTCACATTCTAAAATTGTGGCTATGTTTGCTAGAATGAAATCAAATCGACTCATTCTACTGGCAGCCAGGATGGTTCTGAGCCTGTTACTATGGAAATGAATTTTTTACTTCTGTGGTTCCTTCCTGATTTTCAGGCTGTTACAGCAACATTTGCAATGCTCCTGTGAATTTCTCCCCAAAGAGAGAAAAGGGATGAAAATAGAATCATAGGCATAGAGAGCCAGGGATTTGTAATAGTCAAAAACATTGGGCAAATCTCTTTGCTCCAGGTCAGTGCATCCTGTTTATTTGTTTTGTTTATGGTTTACGTGCTAAGCTCAGCACTTTCCTGAGCTAGCTGACTCTGCTCTGACACAACTCACTTTCTAAGACAAGGGCAATGTTATTTTTTTCAAAGTCCCACCATACACTCCAGCACCAAGGGACTGATCCAGCCCAAGTTGGGAGCATGTGGACTTCATGGCCCCAGTGCCCACCTTCCCCAGGCCCAGGGTCTGTGTCTGTGTCCAGTTTTTTTTTTTTTTTTTTTAAATTCCGGTGGGTTTTGTGGCATTCTGAGGCATAGGAGGGTAATGCTTCAGCCTCGTCCAGTGCCCTGACGGAGGGAAAGGAAGCAGGGAGTCCCACCTTTAGAGATGTAGAAAATGCTTACATATCCTCTTGTTCATCATACTCCTAAGAAGACATAGGAGGAAGGGAAAAAGAGAGATTTACAATTTAGGGACTTAAGATGCTCCTGAGTTCTGAAACATTGGAAGGTAGCTTCTCATTCCTGCTGCCATTCTATAATGTTGGATAAACAGGGGTTCATTCATTTATTCCTATAGCATCAGTTACTTCTGAGTACATATTTTGTGCCAAATACTCTTCTAGATACAACAGTGAACAAAGTGTATGTACGTGTGTGTGTGTGTGTGTGTGTGTGTGTGTGTACATGTACCACGATTCTCATAGAACTTAGTCTGGTGGAAGAAAGAGAAATTGATCAAATAAATATATAATAGATCTTTGATGAGTGCCATGAAGAGTGAGTCAGATGAGGGAATAAAATATGGAGGGGGTCCTATTCCAAACTGGATGGGAAAAGAAGATCTCTCTGAGAGATTAGTAGCAATCCAGAACAAGTTTAATATATCAAGATGGGCAAGATGGCCAATATGACTGAGGCCAAAGTGTTGGGA
The DNA here is from genome assembly GCF_003265705.2 of Callorhinus ursinus. Classification (NCBI taxonomy): domain Eukaryota; kingdom Metazoa; phylum Chordata; class Mammalia; order Carnivora; family Otariidae; genus Callorhinus; species Callorhinus ursinus. The sequence continues at coordinate 7,585,071 of NW_027397117.1, read as the reverse complement.
TGGGGATTAGGAGACACAGTTGGAGTTAAGCGGACATTAGGTTGAATACTGGCCCATCAAAAAGGTCCGTGTCCTCATCTCTGGAACCTGCTGCTGTGTTACCTTACACGGTAAAAGGGGCTTTGTGGCTGTCATTAAGTTAAGACCTTTAGATGGGAGATTATCCTGGATTTTCCTGGTGGGCCCAGTGTCATGACAAGGGTCTTTATAAGAAGGAAGCAGGAGAGTTAGATAGAGACAACACAGAAGGAAGTAGAGGTCCGAAGCAGATGCTGGGCTCTTGTCTTTGAAGTTGGAGGAAGGGGCCATGGGCCAAGGGTTGCAGGAAGCCTGGAGAAGCTGGAAAAGGCAAGGAAACCAATTCTGCCCTTTGTCCTCCAGAAAGAACACAGCCCTCCTGACACCCCGATCTTAGATTTCTAACCTCCAAAGTCATAAGAGAATAAATTTGTGTTATTCAAGCACTGAGTATGTGGGCAATTTGTTACAACAGCAACAGGAAACTAAATCAGGGGTCAGATTATGTAGGACCTAGTATTCTTATAGGTAAGGATATTGACCTTTAATCTGAATGTGAATCAAAACCACAGAATGTTCTAAACAAAGGAGCGCCATGACCCAACCTGCGTGTTTACAGAGTCCTTGTGGCTCATGAGTGGAAGACAGACTCCAAGAGGGAGAAGCTGAAGTCCGGGGACCAGGGAGAGAGAAGTGGTGTTGGGGTCGTGGGGGAGGGGGTGAGAAGGAGCCAGATCGGGGATGCTTTAAAGACAGAGACAGCAGGACACGCTGATGAACTGGATTGGAGGGGGTGCAAGGAGGAGAAGTAGGGAGAATCATTCCTAGTAAATGGCTAGAGCAGCTGGTGGGGTAGAATTGCCAACACTGCAATGCAGAAGACTGGCAGGGAAAGAGCTTGGAGGTGTTTTATTGTTGATTATTTAATTAAAAGTGTTTTTTGTTATTTTTAGAGGATGTGAGAGCTTAAGAATTGTCTGGGATTTAATTTTGAGATGGTCATTAGATGCCCAAATGAGAAGTTTAGTAATCAGCTTTACGTCCAAGTCTAGAACTCAGATGTAAAATAATAGAATGTCTATATAATATCTGTATTATATAATATCTATATAATATCTGTATTATATAATATCTATATAATATCTGCCTCTGGTTCCTGGCACAGAACTCCTAAAACCCTTGTCATTTTCCTAAGTGATGAGAGAACTTGGAGCATCTTTTGTTTTAATATTTAGTCTTTGACCCAGCTTCCTGACCCAGAGCTCCTAAATCCCTTGGAATTTTCTCGGTGGTAGGAACATCTTCTGTTCTATTGAGCAACTCTTGGTGGGGTTCTGGATGGCGGCTGGTCACTAGAAAGGCCAACCCATGCATAGAAGCTTGAAACTTTCAGCCCCAGTGCCATCCTCCTCTGGGGAAGGGAGTGGGGCTGGAAATTGAGTTAATGATTGATCATGGTCATCGATCAGTTAATGATTGATGAAGCCTTTATAAAAATCCCAAAAGTATAGGGTTCGGAGAACGTCCAGTTTGGTGAATGCATTCACATGCCATGGGGACAGAGATGTCTATGTTCAGGACCCTTCCAGACTTCACCCTGCATGTCTCTTCATCTGGAGGTTCTCCATATACTTTATCATATCTTTATTATATAATAACCTGGTAAACATAAGTAAGTGTTTCCCCGAGTTCTGTGAGCTGTTCCAGCAGATAATTATATGCAACATGGGGGTGCTCAGGGGACCCTCCAATTTGTGGCCTAGTTGGATAAAAGTTGTGGGTAACCTAGGGATCTACTACTTGGCATCCGAAGTTGGGGACAGTCTCATGGAGTTGAACTGTGGGGTCTGCCCTAACTCTGGTTAATGTCAGAATTGAATTGGATTATAGGACAACCAGCTGGTGTTGTAGAGAATCACTTGGTGTGAGAGAAAACCCACACACCTGGGGTCAGAGTGCTGTGAGTGTAGTAGTAGGGGTGAGTAAAGGAGAAACACGGGAGGAGTGGGTCTTTCCAACTCATCAGGGTTGGACCAGAGAAATAAATGCAAGAGTCCTTAACAGAGAGCCACATGGGCAGGAAAGGGAAGGAAGAAAAGGGGTGGGAAAGGAGCGTGCGCCGGAGGGGGGCTGACCGTTGGGCTACTCCTGAATTTAGAGGCCAGCCGGAACCATGTGGCCACAGAAAGGGAGAACGAAGTGCACTCGTCAGTAATGATGAAGCAATTATATCCCTTCAGAGCCGGAATAGAAGCTGGTAGAGGAAATAGAAATCAGCCCTAGCAGAGTGCCATAGAATGTGGAATTAGCACAGCACCCTGTGAATATTTTTCCCAGCCTTACCTTTGGTTGATGAGCTCAATTTGAGGATCAAATTAATCAGCCTTGAGCAATTGTTGGAAAATGTGAAAATCTCTCACCTCTGCTTGGTGTGGCTTTCACTTACCATCTGCATTCAGAGCAGAGATGGGTATAGCCCAAATATGGTGTCTTCCCAAGGGGCTGTTAATTCCCTTCACCTTCAAATCTAATCAGGTTCTAAGCCTCTCTCACGGGAGTGGCAAGAAATTAGATCTCAGTCATGTTTCAGGAGTGCCTTCTAATCTCTAGAAGCTTGAGAACCCGAGTGGTACCTGAAGCCCTTCTGTAAAGTCACCATAATCACCTTCCTCCCCGTGGCTGTGGGATGATGTTTGGGAGCTTCCTCTCTGCATCTCTTGGACTCCAATGTCCTCCAATGCATTTGGCTGTCACTCTCTAAGCTTGAGAAAAGACAGGCCAGCCCTACAGCTATCCTATAATCACCCCATCTGGGAGAGTAGCTACAAGAGGGGCCACATCTTTACAACCTGTGGAGACCCCACAACTCCTGCCTTTCTCAGCCTCTGGAAGAGAAGCTTGTACCCAGGGGAGACCATTTCTGCCTTTCCACTGCTAGCAAGAATTTCTCTCCCTTCCCCTACAAGGGCCTTCTCCTCTCCCACAGTCTTCACAGGGCAACGTGGGCGGGGTTATCTTCTGGCTGCCAGACCACTCCCATTTTTGGTGCCGAAACTCTACAGCCATTAACGGCCCCCAAGATATGGTGTCCCCGACTCAGAGCACAGAGAAAATATTCTTCTGATGGGGAGAGAAAAATGCATCTCACCTTTTTCTGCAGCAGTTCATTTCAAGATTTTATGATTTTATATAACTCTTAAACTGAACAAATGCACTCTTGAAATAAGGCAACTCTGTTTCTGTCTCCCAGTGTCCCTGGACTTTATTCTTCCATCATCATGGGGGAAACATGGTGGGATTTTTCTGGTCACTCTTAGTAAAAATGTTCTGTGCTATGGTTACTTTAAGTCGAATAACAGTCTCATTTCGGTCGTTAATGTGTCTGACCAGAACTGTAAATTGGATTTAAAGGTACCAGTTCTCCCAGCGCCCTGCCCCGGGTTTGGGCTGGGGGGTGGGGGTGGGGCGTGGGGAGTTGGAAGTTAGGAAAGGAGCTCTGTAGACGTGTCCTTCTCCCACCTGGTTCTCCCTCTGCTCTTCCTCCAGCTCCATAGCTGTGGTTTCAAAGCCAGCAAGGACTGGGGCTGGGGTACAGTGAAGAAGAGGGGGTCATTCCTAGCAGCTCTCCAGACTTGGCATCTGCTTAAAGCCTCCTCTTTCTCATGTGGGCATTTCATGTTTTCCAGAACAACCACTGCCCTCCATCGCTCATGACCTCTCCCCTCCAGTTCCCTTGGCAAGGCAAATCCATCCCCATCCTAGCGGCCGCTTCCTTCTGCCCCAGCCCCTGGGGACTTGGGTGCTACCTCTACCTTCTCTGCACTGAGGTCCCTCGTCCCCTCTCGGTGGCTGTCTCGGAAAATCTCCCTGTTTCTCTTTTCCTCTCACACAGCCCTTCTGATACCAGATGTGTGGGTTTTCCACACCAGCCATTTCTGTTACTGACTGCCTGGGCATGGCACCAGATCTCACAGGATAAGGGTTCAGCCCCACACAACTGCCTCCCCCCCCCCATTCAGATGCCAGTCGTAAGCTCGGGTTGTCTGTCACCTGTATTTCTGAGCAGCTATAAGTTGGGATTCCCATGACCTTCTCCTCAGGTTCTATAATTTGCTAGCAGGGTTCACAGGATCCCGGAAAACAGTTTACTATTGCCAATTTATTAGGAAGGATACTTTAAAGGATACAAATAAACAGCCAGATGAAGAGATACCTCGGGTGAGGTCCAGAAAGGTCCCAAGTGCAGGAGTATCTTGTTATCATGGAGCTCGGATATGTCACCCTCCCAGCACAGAGATGTGTTCACCAACCTGGAAGTTCCCCAAACCCCATACTTTGGGGATTTTTAGGGGGGCTTCATCATGTAGGCATGATAGATCATGATCTCAATTTCCAACCTCTCTTCCCTTCCCGGAGGATGTGGGGCTGAAAGCTCCAAGCTCCTAATCATGGCTTGTTTGTTTGTTATTAACATTTTCTTCATCGCTTTCTCTTTTTTTCAGCTTTATTGAGATATATTTGACAAATAAAGTTATAATGTATTTAAAGTGCGTTCACATGATGATTTGATATATGTATATGTATACATGGTGAAGGATTCTCACCAGGTGTCAATTAACACATCCATTGCCTCATATATATGTACCTGTGTGTGTATATGTGTGTGTGTGTGTGTGTGTGTGTGTGTGAACACTTAAGGTTTACCCTTTAGAAAATTTCAGTTATATAATACAGTGTTGTCAACTATAGTCACTTTGATATATATTTGATCCTCAGACCTTACCCTTATAACTGAAAGTTGTACCCTCTTATCAGATTCTCCCTATTTCTTCCACCGCGCATCCCCTGCCCCTGGCAACCACCATCCGGCTCTCTGTTTCTATGAATTTGACTTTTTTGTTGTTTTAGATTCCACATCGTTGCAAATGGCAAGATTTCATTCCTTTTGATGGCTGCATAATATTCCATTGTGTGTGTGTGTGTGTGTGTGTGTGTGTGTGTGTGTGTGTGTGTGTATACACCACATCTTCTTTATCCATTCATCTGTTGATGGACATCTTGGCTCTTTCCACAGTTTGGCTATTATGGACATTGCTGCTATAAACATCTGGGTGCACGTACCCCTTCAGATCCCTACATTTGTATCTTTGGGGTAAATACCCAGTAGTGTAGTTGCTGGATCGTAGGGTAGCTCTATTTTCCACTTTTTGAGGAAGCTCCGTACTGTTTTCCAGAGTGGCTGCACCAGCTTGCATTCCCACCAACAGTGTAGGAGGGTTCCCCTTTCTCCGCATCCCCGCCAACATCTGTTGTTTCCTCACTTGTTAATTTTAGCCATTCTGACTGGTGTGAGGTGGTATTTCATTGAGGTTTTGATTTGGATTTCCCTGAGGCCGAGCGATGTTGAGCACTTTTTCATATGTCTGTTGGCCATTTGGATGTCTTCTTTGGAAAAATGTCTGTTCATGTCTTCTGCCCATTTCTTGATTGGATCATTTGTTCTTTGGGTGTTGAGTTTAAGAAGTTCTTTATAGATTTTGGATACTAGCCATTTATCTAATATGTCATTTGCAAATATCTTCTCCCATTCTGTCAGTTGTCTTTTGGTTTTGTTGACTGTTTCTTTTGCTGTGCAAAAGCTTTTTATCTTGATGAAGTCCCAATAGTTCATTTTTGCCCTTGCTTCCCTTGCCTTTGGCGATGTTTCTAGGAAGAAGTTGCTGCGGCTGAGGTCGAAGAGGTTGCTGCCTGTGTTCTCCTTTAGAATTTTGATGGACTTCTATCTCACATTTAGGTCTTCCAACCATTTTGAGTCTATCCTTCTTTTTAAAAAGCTGAATAATATTCCATTTTATATGTATATGCCACATTTGGGGGCACTTAGGTTGTTTCTCTATTTGGCTATTGTGAATAATGCAGCACTGATCATGAGAAAGCAGGTATCTCTTCAAGATAGTGATTTCATTTCCTTCGGATATATGCCCAGAAATGGGATTGCTGGATCATACAGTAGTTCTGTTTTTATTTTCTTGAGAAGCCTCCATACTGTTTTCCTTAGGGCTATTTCAGTTTGCATTCCCACCAGTGATGTACAAGGGTTCCTTTTTCTCCACAACCTAGCCAAGACTTGTTATCTCTTGTCTTTTTCAGAATAGACATCCTAACAGGTGTGAGGTGCTATCTCAATGGGGTTTTGATGGCTTGGTCTTTCTGGTGACTAACCCCCATTCTGAAGCCACCAGGAGATCCCAGGAGTCACCTCATTAGAACAAAAGACATTCCTATCTCCCAGGAAATTCCTAAGGATTTATAAGCTCTGTCAACAACCGGGTTCAAGGACCAAATACTGGAACCAAAAAAAAAAAACCTCTCCTATTGTTCTTAGTTACAAGGTTTTAGAAGCTTAGTGCCAGGAACCAGGGGTAGGAACCAACATAAATGTTTTCTGTCATTTTACAGTGGCCCCTGACAACCCCATACCAGCTCTGTCTCATATGGCCCATCTGACTCGTGAGAAACTCATCTTGTTTGCCACACATCCAGTTTGCCCAGGACCATCCTGTGTATGCCTGTTTGCCCAGCATAATGCTTTCATGCTCAGAAGTGTCCCGTTCAGGATGAAAAAGCGATGTGGTCCCTCTGCCTGTTTGCACAACTTCTGGGAGTGGAGAATACCCAACACCATCAGCTCCCTTCCTTCTCCCTTCCTGTCTTCTACCACTTAGCAAGCCTTTTAGACTTCCCAGGGATACCTGAGACCACAGTCTGCTCTGTGCTTGAGCTGCAAAAATCCCACTGGGGACCCTTCTCAAAGCTTGAGAGGAGGGGCAGGTGTCCCCCACCCCTGTTTTGCAGGAAGGAGAGCTCACAGCCTGCTGGTGGCTCTCTCTGAATATCCTCTCCCCAAAATGGTGCCAACCCCCGTGATGTGGGTGAACATTGAGAGCCCAGTAACAAGCTTCTCTCACCTTCCTTTTTTTTTTTTTTTAAGATTTTATTTATTTATTCATGAGAGACAGAGAGAGAGAGAGAGAGAGAGACAAAGGGAGAAGCAGGCTCCCAAGGAGCAGGGAGCCCGATGCGGGACTCGATCCCAGGACCCTGGGATCACGACCTGAGCCGAAGGCAGACGCTTAACCATCTGAGCCACCCAGGCACCCTCTCACCTTCCTTTTGATAAAGGCTTCACAGTGCAGATCCACTAGAATGTAAGTTACACAAGGCAGAGAGCTTTATTTCCTTCCCCGTCCAGATTGGAGCTACATACATAGTAGCCATTTAGTATTTATTTGTGCAGCAAAAGATAAATGGGAGTGTCTGGCATCTTACTTTGGAATGTAGTTTCTATTGTCTTTGGGTCATAGCTCAAACTCCATTTGAGCATACCATTAATCATGGCTGTGTGTAATTTTATGTAAATGCATCTGTGATAATATCATATAGATTAGCAATTTTTTAGTGCTGCTTTATTCTTTTCCTTCTCACTGAACTTCCTATTCCTTCTCTTCTCTCTCATTTTTCATTTCCCTCAACCCTTGTTCATCGTGTACATATATACAAAATATACATTTACACACATGCAGTGCTCACACTCACACACACACTATTTTATTTTCTTTGAGACCACATTATACAAACTTATACCCATTTTATTTTTCTTAGTCACACCTTATGGATATCCTTTGTCATTTATTAAGTACTCTTATGCATGAGGCTAGTTACTGGCTTCTTGTCTATTCCACTGGCTTATTTGTCTCTCTCTCTTTTTTTTTTTTTTTGGCCAATATTATGTTGATTTGTTACAGTAATAGTTCTCAAAGAATATTCTGTAACCCAGCAGCATCAGCATCAGCTGGGAACTTGTTAGAAATGCAAATTATTGAGCCCCACCCCAGACCTAGTAGATCAGAAACTCAGGGTGGAGGGGAGGGGGCAGGGTCCAGCAATCTATTTGAACTGTTTTAACAAGTAGTCCCAGGAGATTCTGATGCATGCTAATGTTTGAGGATGCTTTCAAATGGTTTTCCAGTACATGCTTATGTGTTACTCTATGTCATTGAGCAAATTACCCCTAATTAGCTTCTTTATTCCAGACTTTCTTGGCTCTTCTTGAGCATTTGTTCTTTAAAATGAACATTAAGATAATTTCAACCAATAAAAAAAAGTTTGTGTTTCCAATGGGAAATTGCACTAAATTCTATATTCATGTTGAGATAATTGGCATTTTGGTGGCATTGTTTGTATTTGAGAATATAAAATGTCTTCTCATTTGTCATAAATTAGATTGTATTGGTTTCTTTTCATGAAAATTCTCTGACTTTCTTGTCAGATTTATTCCTAAATAATTATAGTTTATGATCACTATATTGGGTTAAACAGTTCTTCCATAAATTGGATTGTATTGGTTTCTTTTCATAAATATTCTCTGACTTTCTTGTCAGATTTATTCCTAAATAATTAGTTTGTAAGTACTATATTGGGTTAAACAGTTCTTCCATTTCATCTATTTCTAGATTCTCATTTCTAGAATTGAGAGAGAACCATAAGTAAATATCTTGCATGCAGTCACTTTACTAAATTCTCTTGTTAATTCCAGTAGTTTGTAATTTTCAACAGTGACATTTCCAGCACAAATGTAACTTTTTTTTTTCCTGCATATATACACTTCTCCACTTTGCTGCATTCACTAGAACTTACAAAGCAATGCTGAAAAAATCATAGTGAAAGCAAACACACCTGTCTGGTTCCTGTTTGGTTTGAAATGGCTTTACTATTTCAACATTTGGAATAATATTTACTCTTGGACTTTGGTGATCTTTAATACATGTAAGGGGTTTCCTTCTGGTTTTCTTTCATGAGGATTTTTGTTAGGAATGGCTGTTGATTTTTATCAGATGTCTTTTCAGCACCTATTGATACATTTGTATGCTTGTTTGTTTCCTTTAATGCATCGTTATTTTTTGGAGCGTCTTTCTGCTGCATGAAGGAAACACTAATTATTATTTCAATCAATTTTTCTGTCTTACTAGTTTTATTTTTAAAAAGAAAAAGAAGAACAAGGATTCTTTTTTTGTTAATTTAAATTCAATTAGCCAACACATCATACCTCATTAGTTTCAGACGTAGTGCTCAACAATTCGTCAGAAGAACAAGGATTCTAATTGCTTAGTCGGATAAGTGACCTGAAGCAAAGAGGCTTGGGGGGAGACAAGTGAGACTGATCAGCTCCAACACAAATGCAGGCCACCTGCCTCTTGGAGCTACTTCATCTTTGACCAGGGAAGCCAAACAAAAGTACAAGTAAAAATTAATAATCAGGACACTAATTGTGTAGGAGGTCAGAGCCCGAGTTTCCATGTCAGACGGGTCTGGGTTCGGATGGTGGTTCTGCCCCTTGCAAACTGAACTTCAGGTAATAAAAATGGTTAGCATGTATTGCATTCTTACCATGTTTTTCTAAGCATTTTATGTGGATCCATTTTGGTTACTTGCTTCACTTCACTCTATCACATCCTTCCCCCTTGCTAAACAGAGCATTGTAGCTGCTTCAAAGTGTTGTAATATACATTGCAAGGGATTCCAAAAAGTTAGCTCTATACTCTCTGTTAAGAGATCTTAAGGGAGTCTTCTTTTTTCATAAGAAGACTTTTCTTTCTCCTCTTTAACTGCTGAAAATTCACCTACCATGAAGCACAGGGAGTCCCCTTGTGTTCTTGGCCAAATGCCCCAAGTCTCTCATCTGATAAATAGATTCCCATGGAAGTGGGGCTGGAGGTTTCCTTTGGACTTTCCTTTGGCCTTTAGCCTGGACTGATAAGCAGACACAGCTTTCCTACTGACCATGGTCTGTGGGCACTACCTTTTCCTCGTCACAGTGGACTAAGCAGGAAATAACAAAACTCACAATCTCCTCATGCACTCTCCCGCGGACAGACGTTCCTGGGGTTCCTGGAATTCGAGCTTGACTAGTGTATGGGGTAAGAGCCTACCTGGGTTCCCCTAACACTTCCCCCAACCCTTTCTCACCTTCCCAGGTAAGACTGGTGGCTCCTTACTAACCCATTTTCTGTATGCCCCTGATGGCCCCTACTTACTCAGTGGCTGGAGCAGAGGATTCGGGACATATTTCCTACCTTTCTTCCTGGTATCAGGGTCCCAGTGTTTGGCTTCTGGCTACTACCTCCCACCATTGGCTTGTAACTGGGGGCTGTCCCCTGCAACCCAGACCCTAACTAACTGGCTTCATTAGACCACAGCTCAGTTTTACTCCTTCAGTTGGCTTTCCACTGCATTTCCCAGTCTGTAGAATGACTTACTGCTCTGCACCCAGAGCCTTCATTGACTGCAGTTCCTGCCTGGAAATCCAGTGTTCCCTGTAAACTGACCCCGGAGACCCATTGGCAGAGTCTGATGTGGCCCACACTTTGGGGTGGTTTGTCCCAGTCCCGGTGGAACTCCAGACTCATGCATCACTCCTTGCATTTGCACATCTGCTAACATAGCTGGTGCTGCCAGCCACTGGGGGCCTCATGTTACCAATCCCCTCACCCCATCCCCAAATACACATAACTCTCCTGACTGTGCGCTCCACCTTTCTTGATTTGGCTCCCGCATCCCGCTCTGAGCCTTTATCTCCTTGCACTTCTCACTGAACCCTGGTCTCCTTTAGACCCACCTTTTACCATTACAAGTCTCAGAAACCCCATTAAAAACCAAAAGCTTTGCCCTGATCTCTTCTTGCTAGAAATGGCCCAGGGGAGTGGAGTGGTTCTCTGTTCCTCCAGACCTGGTTGCTACAATGACTGGCAGCTGTATACAAACACCACCAAAGCGCAAGGCTGTCCCAGTCCACGTATCAGCTGGTCTGCACGCTCTGGACCGCAAGCCAGAGCACGTGAGCTTAGCGGCCGCCCTGCACACATGTTTGCCTTTGCTGGGGGTGACCTCGTTTACCTCAAGGAATAATCACCTTTCAGATTCCTGTTATTAATCTTAATGGCAACGATATCCTCTTAGGTCTTCATACTTGACAAATGGATCTCTCTGCTCTCCAGAAGGCAGTGAAAGAATCTGGAAGTGTTTCTTGACCTATAATCTGTTACTGAAACACATTTTTTATTGATCACATCTCTACTTACAGTGCAATGCAGTCAGATCAGTTGAACAAATGTGTCAGTGCTTAAAATCCTCATTTGGTTTGCAACAGAGCAGTTGTTACAAGCTTATGAGTAGGGACCTGATAAAAAGACCATCATTCTTTCCCCTATAGAATAAAAACTCAAGGTAGCATTATACTTCTAATTGGAAAGTAGACTTAGCACAGGGAATCTCAAACCCCAACCTCCAAGATTCTGAGCCAGTAGGTTTAGTGGGGAGCCCAGAGCAGGTGATTTTTAGTAAATGGTTTTGAACCACATCTTTGAGAAGCCCCAGATTACGTGAGAGAACTTTGGACTCCAAAGTTTAATTCCAGCTCAATGACCTTAGGTTTCAAATCTTGGATTTTCATTTCCAATCTATAGGAGGGGACTAGCAGTAATGTCCCCTTGTTATCTTATTTTCATGCAGATTGCATTGACAGGCAACCAACCTCTTTGAACAGACTGTAAATGTATCCATAATGAAAGTCATCAAAAATCCTATGAATTTAACTCTGGGAAGTGCCATTAAGCCTTATCCAGTTACCTCTGTTGAAAAGTAAATAAGGCACATATTAGAGACAGCAGTAAGAAAAACTTAATGATAAGTAGTTAGTAGACAGTCTATAAAAACGTAGCAATCTGGTGTGGATAATGAAGGGATGACATTAATGGTCTCTGAGGATATAATTTATTGCAACATAACAATTTATGTACAGAATAGTGACATCAAAATTGCAAGGAAACAATGTATTCTGGTAGTAAATTAGGAAAATGACATATATAGATCTTTGAAGAATTTCTAAAAATGTTTAAAATAAAAGCAAAGTTTGGCACTTAAAATGATAAACTTGAGGTAAAGGTCCTTCATTCAGCAACTATTTACTGAACATCTATTATGTGCCGAGTACAGAAGAAATCTGCCTTCATGGAGCTATATTCTAGTGGAGGGGATAAGTATATTATGGATTGTATTGTCATGAAGATCATACTTACAGTCAACAAACCTTTGGAAAAATGAGTGGGAGAAGAAGTAATGTGGTAAAATATAAGACAGTAACCACAAGTTCCATGTGGCTATCTAAACTTAAATTTAAATTAATTAAAATTAAATACTATTAAAAGATCAGTTCTTCGGTTGCATCAGCAACTTTGAAGTATTCAACAGCCACATGTAGCTAGTGGGTTACCATATTGGGACAGTATAGAGTCGATATTTCCATTATTCACAGTAAGTTCTAGTGGACAGTGCTGATCTAGAATATGGTAGAAGACAAAATATAGTATGGTGGAAAATAAAGCAGGACAGGATGACAGATCATGCTAGGAACAAGGGAGTTGTCATTTAAATAGATCTGAGAATATCCCTTAGAAGGTGACATTTGAAGAAGGGCGTAAAAGAGAGGAGAGCAAACCATGAGACATCAGCGGGAAAAGCATTCCAGGAGAGGGAACAGAAGACACAAATGCTTTGAGGAGGAGACAAGTCTGGGGCAGCCCAAGAATAGTAGGGAGATCCATATGGTGTGGGGCGTATGGAGGGGATGAAGTTAAAGACATAAGGTGGGGAGTACCACCTTACCTGCCATAGTGGGCATGTCTCTTCTTGTTTGGAGAGCCACTCCACTGTTGTGTGGTGCATAGACAGAGTACAAGGGCTGAAACAGGGACCAGTTAGGAGACTTTAACATGAGAGCTGACCCTTGAACAGTGCAGGGGATTGAGGGTGTGGCCACCCCATGCAGTCAAAAATCCGTGTATAACTCTTGATTCCTCCAAAAGTTTTAACTACCGATAGCCTATTGTTGACTGGAAGCCTTACCAATAATATAACAAGTGATTAACATCCATTTTGTATGTCATATGTATTATATACTGTATTCTTAACAACAAAGTAAGGTAGAGGGAAGAAAATATTAAGAAAATCGTAAGAGAAAACACATTTACAGTACTGTACTGTATTTATTGAAAACATTTCTCATGGAAGTGGCCCCATGAAGTTCCAACCTGTGTTGTCCACAGGTCAAGTGTAGTCTCAATAAGAACTCGTGGTGACTTGGACCAACGTGGTAGCAATGGGTGGGAAGAAATGGTCAGATTGTGGATATTCTGTGAAAGTAGAGATAAGGTTTTCTGGGTATCAGGTGTAAGAGAGAAGGGTCAAGGATGAGCCAACCAGAGTTAAGGATTTGGGCTTGAGCAGTTGGCATGACTGACTTGGGTTTACTGAGATGTACAAGACTGTGAAATAAGCAAATTTGGTGGCAACCATCAGAAGTTGAAAGTAGGGCATGTTAAGATTGGAATGCCTTTTGGACATGAAAGTGGAGAAGTAGAAGAGACAATGGGACACATGGTCTGGAGTTTAGAGGAAAGGTCCAGGCCAGAGACATATCTCTGATAATCACCTGTATCTTGGTCATGAGACTGGAAGAGACCACGTGGCATGTTAAGGGTAGGTTGAGACGAGTTCCTAGCAACCATCTGCGCACTTGAACATTATAAGGTCTCCGTGATGAGGAGGAATCAACACAGGAGGCAAAGAAGGAGGGAATCCAGGGGTGTGGTGTCCCAGAAGACAAAAGAAGGGATTTCAAGGTGTCAAAAATGTTGACAGGTCAGATAATCGCACTTGCTTCCTGATTTGCTGGATACAGTTCTGGAGTCCCACCTGTTATCCTGTCACAAGTATTAATGGTGTCTCTTTTCATTGTCAACATCCACATTACAGTAAATTATAATAGGCTGTCACCCTACTAATCGGTCAAGTGAGAAATGAACTGTTGGATTTAACCACATTGGAATAACCACAAGGTCATTGGTGACCTTGACAAGAGGATAGGGGTGGCGTGGTGGAATGGGATCATGAGAGAACAGGGGGAGGAGGTTTGGGAGACAGTCAGCATCGTCAGCTCTTTGGAGGAGTTTTGCCATGACCAGAAATAGAGTGGTGGCTGGAAGGGAAATGGGGTCAAGACAGGTTTTAGTTTTAGCTTTTGTCCTTATAATGTAAGAAAAGTAACAGCTCATTTGTATGCTGATGGGGAAGATCCAGTAGAGAGGAAAATTGATGATGCAGGATAGAGAGAAGACGTCTAGAGAAATGAGTGGGGCTGAGCTACGGTGCCCAAGAAGGGGGCGCCTCACAGGGGCACAGAAGAGAAGGACAGGTGTACTGGCTCAGGTGCACAGCAATGGGAGGGCGTGGTTCGGGATCTTGCAAATGTTCTCTTATACCTGATTTAATGCTTTTCAATAAGGTAGAAAGCTCAGGTCATCTGTTGAGAGGAAGAATGGAGGTGTAGGTGTGGGGAGAGGAGAGTGAGGGCAGAGGAGAAGGGGCGGACCCCTTGTCTAGGGGGCCAGGAGAGCATGGACAGGGAAATGTGGTGTGGTGGCTGGGCGGCAGCATCCTCTTGAGGATGGGGCTGGTGAATTTCCACCGAGACCAAGGCCACCTGGCTGGTGTTTTTCTCCAGCCACATTTAGCTGTGTGGGTGCAGGCCTGGAGAGGTAGAGAGCTCGATGTGCCCAACATTTGTTTGAGAAAGTCCTGCAGGCTACAGAGACCAGGGAAATGAGGCTTTATGATAGTTCACATTAATTGAAAAAAAAAAAAAAGGTCAGTCTGTGTTAGCAGATGTGTTTTTTAAAAAAACTCTTTTATTCATTAAAAATTTATTCTGTAATTGATGTTCGGCTGGATCTGCTAAAATGAATAAATAAAGCTGTATTTGATTAGCTACAATATTTACATTTCAACACTTAATGAGCTAACAGCTATTAAAAGAGTTTGTTCTCTTAAGTAGATTGAAAATCTTCCTGCAATTTTGCTTACCTTTTTGCTGAATCATTGCTTCCACGGGGTGGGTTTTCAGCCAGCCAGGGCCCCCGAAGGACTGGAATGGAGATTCCCCAGAAGGCAAAACAAGAGCCATGTAGGCAACGTGTCCCCCAACGACCCAACACCCGGGGTTGGGCTCCAGGGTATAAGAATTAAGAATAGAGTGCTACCTGGTAGTAATAAGCAAGTCTTTCTTGACCAATTGTGCAAGGTTCAACCAAATTGTCCACTAATTAATTAGAATAAGTAAAGTACCAATTCATGAGATTTAACCCTATTTTATGCTTGTTTTCATTTGCCTTTTTATCAGCATCATCCTTGGTCCATTCTTCTTTCTCAGTCCATCCCTATTTATCTCACTTGAATAGTTCTTTGACTTTAAGATGGGATTATGTTTTCCTATTTATAAAAGTAACAAAGATGCCATATACAAATTTCAGAAAATACACAAAAGTAGAAAGGAGGGGGAAAGAGCCTACTATTCAAAGACAGCCACTAATAATATTTTGTCTTTCTTTTTAGCCTTTTCTTAAAAATTAATCTCTAATTATGAATCATTTCTAACATTCAGACAAGCACAGAAAATAATTAACAGGCAATCCAGCTTAACAGATGTTAACATTTTGCTATATTCGCTTTAGAGCGCTCTGTTTTTTAAGAAATACAATATAGATCCAGGTAAAGCCCATGTCTCTTTCTCACCCCTCATTTTCTCCCCAGAGGTAACTGCTATCCTTGGCTATTGCCTACAGCTCAGTCATCAGTGGCCGTCTAGGTTGGGGGTCCCAGTTTTGGCAATGTGAGGTTTGGTGGGCGGAGCTTCAGCCCAGCCCATGGAGATGGCCATTCGCCCCCCCGCCCCCCTCCCCGCCCCCGGCTAAGACATTATTGGATCAGCCAGGAGCTTCGCCCTCCTACCTTTCCATGGCATTTTTCAGCTATATTACAAGATCTCATTTTCTCCTTCTGACAATGTATAATAACCCAAAGCGTGGAGTGTAAAATGGACTACCTCACACAAATATTCAAATATACACAACACGTTATAAGAATGAAATTATTCCGAGGTTCAAATGGTAAAGTAGTCCCATCTGCTCTCTTGACTTCAGATTCTCACTCAGAGAAAGACTAGTATATGCCTAGTATATGAAGAGAGAGCAATGATGCATACAACAGCTTTAGAACCCAAGGCCAGAGATTGACCATGCATCAGTATTTAAGGAATATTTTTTCCAGGTCTCAAAAAAGTCTAATGAACTCACTGGCATACAGTGCCCCCCAGTAATGGTAATGGTTAGGCCCTGGGAGAAGCACTCTGCCCCTCCTGCCATTGTGGGGCTCACTCCCACTGAGGTTGCTGAAAATGGAAAGAGATACCTCACCCACTTGTGTCTGAAAAAGAGATCATCCAATCTAAGAGGAAAGGATTCAGAATGACAATGTGGTCAGCTGAGCTGGCCTGTCCTTGTCTCCCTCTCTGCCAGTGCTGAACAGCCCCCTGCAAATGCAGGAAGAGAGGGACCAGATGCTGGTCCTTGCCTGGCCTGTGGTTTAGTGATCTGGGCAACCCAACCTAATAACGTCAAGGAGGTTTTTCATGGGACTTCCCAAAGCAGTTCCTGCTAACCTGGGAAGTGTCCTTCATGTGGCTGGCCGTCAGTCCTCTCTCTGCCTTTGCCGTGGTCATTACCAGCACGAGGGAAGTAGGTGGTGGTGTTGTGCCTGATGGGACTGGGGCAAAATAGGTGATCTTGACAAAGGTGAAAAGGCAATGCTACGGAGCAAGTTTAGTCTTTTTAATAAACGGTACTGGAATAATTAGATATCCACACACGAACACAATTTGGATCTGTACCTTATGCTGTATAAATAATCAACTCAAAATGGATCACCCCTAAATGTGAAACCAAAAACTATAAAACTCCTAGAAGAAATTATAGGAGAAAATTGCTGTGATTTTGGGTTAGGCAACAATTTCTTGGGACATCAAAAGCCTGATCCGAAAAAGAAAAACAGAAACCTGATAAGTCAGATTCCATTAAAATTAGTAATTTTTGCTCTGCCAAATACACTGTTAAGATAATGAAAATGTCAGCTACAGACTTGGGAAAAAAATACTTGCCTATAGTACATTCTACAAGGACTTATATACAAAATATGTAAAGAACTCTCAAAACTCAATAGTAAGAAAACAGTTTTTTTGAAAATGGCAAAAGATTGGAACAGACATTTCACCATCAAGGATATATGAACAGTATAAATGCAGATTAACACCACAATGAGACACCACCATACACCTATTAGAATAGCAGCAATAAAATGAGAATGACAAGTGTGGGTGAGGATGTAGAGGGGTTGAACTCAGAACTGCAGGTGGGGGTTATAAGATGGTATGACCACTTTGGAAAATAGTTTGGCAGTTTCTTAGAATATGAAATATAGACCTATCAGAGGACCCATCCATTCTGCTCCCAGATGTTTTCCCAAGAGAAATGAAAGCCTATATGTATGTATGTGAATGTTCGTTGCAGCTGTATTTGTGATAGCCAAAGACTGGAAACCACCCAGATGTCCCCGGACAGGTGAATGGATAAGCAAATTGAGGCATAGCCAGTCAATAGAGCCCTACACAGCAATAGACAAAAGGAACCATTGATAATGTAACAACAGGGATAAATCTCAAAATAATTATGCTCAGTGAAAGAAGCCAGACATAAGAAACTAAACATAATATATGATTCCATTTATATACAATTTTAGAAAATGCTAACTAATTTATAGTGGTAGAAAGCAGGTCAGGGACTGCCTGGGGATGGAGAAAAGGCAGGGAGGGGAAGTATGGAGGGATTATGAGGGACGCAAAGAGACTTTGGGGAGGTGACTGATATGTTCACTATATTGAATGTAGTCATGGTTGCATGAGTGTATACATATGTTAACACTTACCAAATTGTGCATTTAAAATATATATTATTTAGTATATGTAGATTATCCTCAATAAAGCTATTTTTTAAAAAGATGGACTCAAATACAAATAAAACAAAGAAAAATGGGAAAGGGGAAAAAGGGAGGGATAGACGGAAAGGAAAGAAGAAAGGAAGGAGGAAAGGAAGGAAGGAAGAAGGAAGGAAGGAAGGAAGGAAGGAGAAAGAAAGAAAGACAGGCATGCTAACTGGATTGGGGTCATGGCTGCTATTGGAAACTTGGCAAAACAGCACAGAGGGACACTTTCAGATAAAAACACACTAAATAAATGATTGAATAAGCCAACAATTGTCTGGATGCATAAGACTAGCCAAGACTGTTGTGTCTAACTGATAGAAGGATTTTGGGGACAAGGTGTGGAAGAGCAAAAGGAAGATGTTTATGACTTTTAGGACAAAAAGCATCTATGGAACTGGATGAAAGGGAGAGAGAGAAGAAGTTCAGGGTGGCCTCAGAAACTGTCACTCTACCAGTCTCATGTGTGACGCAGTGTGGCCAAAGCCAAAAGTGGCAGGATAATGGCAGAACTGGTCATTACAGAACTGAGTTCCCATTTTCCAAAATGGGAACCTCTGAGGAGTGAGTTCTGAAAGCCACAGCCCTTCCTGGCTAACCATGACCCTGGCATAGTAATGGCTTTCTCCTGGTCCCAGTGAACACTCCCTCGCTCTGTGGGTGGGGCCGCAGTCCTTCTAAAAGAAAAAGAAGATACACCACCACCATCCCCCTCCCCACTGGCAGAGCAGGAGGAAGTGGGCTCAGTGAAGAAACCATACAGTTGGTAGCATATTTCCAGAAAAAAATTCCATTTTATTTAAAGATTTGTTTCTGTGCATCTAAGCATATATTCCTTAGGTAATCTCAAATTAAAACAAAGAAACTGCTAATTCTAGTTGCTAGAGGTTTTTAAAGGTGGCTTGTTATTTCTGTTATTTCATTATTAGCTTGGATGTGGTGTTTTGTTTTTTCCTACTCCTTAAAAATTCTGGGCATAACTTCTTTAATTTTCTGTTTGTATTTTCTGGCCATTTATTTTCTAAAGTCAGTTTGTATTTCAAAGGTTAATCTATTCTTGGGCCATAAACGCAGTGTTCAGAATATTATCACTTTGTATCTTCTTTTGCTATTTTTTAAAGGTTTTATTTATTTATTTGAGAGAGAGAGCGTGCAAGAGAGCCCGAGCAGCAGGGAGGGGCAGAAGGAGAAGGAGAAGCAGACTCCCCACTGAGCAGGGAGCCCGATGCGGGACTTGATCCCCGGACCCCAGGATCATAACCCAAGCTGAAGGCAGACACTTAACTGACTGAGCCACCTTTCTTTTGCTATTAATACAGCAAATCCTTCTTTCTCCCCTCACCCTCAATCATTTTGATTATAGGATGGCGATAGACTTTGTAAATATAATTTTTAAAAAAATTTTCACAATAGTTTCATTGTAAAATACACATAAACATAAAATTTACCATTTTACCATTTTTAAGTGCACAGTTAAGTGCCACTAAATATATTCATACTGTTTTGCAACCATCACCACCATCTCCCCCCCAGAACTCTTTCTCATCTTGTAAAACTGAAACCCTGTGCTCAAGAAACACCAACTCCCCATTCTCCCTACCTCCCAGGCCCTGGCAACCACCATTCTACTTCCTGTCTCTATGATTTTGAGTACACGAAGTACCTCATAAAGTGGAATCATACCATATTTGTCTTTTTCTGACTAGCTTATTTCCCTTAGCAGAATGTCCTCAAGGTTTATCCACGTTTAGCAGGTGTCAGATTTCCTTCCTAAGGATGGATAATATTCCATTGCATGTATAATAGACCACCTTTGGCTTATCCAGTCATCTTTCAGTGGACACTTTGGGTAGCTTCCAATTTCTGGCTATTATGAATAATGCTGCTATGAACATGGGTGTACACATATCTCTTCAAGTATCCGCTTTCAGTTCTCTTGGATATATGCTCAGAAGTGGAATTGCTAGACCATATGGTAATTAAATTTTTAATTCTTTGAGGAACCACCACACTGGTGAAGTGTACCACTTCACAGTCTCACCAGCAGTGCCCCAGGGTTTCAATTTCTTCACATCCTTGTGGTATTTTTTGATAACACCCATCCGATCAGGGTTGCTGTGTTATCTCACTGTAGTTCTGGTTTGCATTTACTTGATGATTAGTGATGTTAAGCGTGTTTTTATATGCTTATTGGCCATTTGTGTACCTTGGGAGAAATGTCAATTCAAGTCCTTTGCCCATTTTTGAATCCAGTTGCTTGTTTTTTGTTGTTGTTGTTGAGTCTTAGGAGTTCTCTGTAAATTCTAGATATTAATCCCTTATCAGATATATAATTTGCTAACATTTTCACCCATTCTGTGGGTTGCCTTTTCACTCTTGATGGTGGCTTTCAGTGCATTGAATTATAAAACTTTTATGAAAACTAATTTGCCACTTTTTCCTTTTGTTACCTGGGCCTTTGGTGTCATATTCAAGGAATCATTGCCAAATCGAAAATTATGAAAATTTTGTCCTGTTTTCTTCTAAGAATTATATTGTTTTAGGTCTTCATCTAAGTGTTTGATCCAGTTTGGGTTAATTTTTGTAGATGGTGCTAGGTATAGTTACAACTTTACTTTTTTGCATGTGGATATCCAGTTTTCCCAACACCATTTGTTGAAAAGATTGTCCTTTTCCCATGGAGTGATCAGGGCACCCTTGCCAAAATCATTTGACCAAATATGATAGGGTTTATTTCTGGGCTCTCTATTCTACTGCATTGGTCTGTACACCTGTCTTATTGTAGTACCACACTGTTCTGATTACCGTAGCTTTGTAGTAAGTTTTGCAATCAAGAAGTGTGAATCTTCTAGTTCTATTCATTTTCAAGTTTGTTTTGGCTATTCTGGGTCTCTTGAGATTCCATATGAATTTTATGATGGGTTTTTCTTACTGGAAAAAAATGTCATTGGGATTTTGATAGGGATTACACTGAATCTCTAGATCAGTGGGTAATATTGACATTTTAACAATATTAAAGCCTTCTAACCCATGAATATGGGATGTACTTACAGTTACCCATGTCTTCTTTAATTTATTTCAGCAATGTTTTGTAGTTTTTATCATGCAAATCTTTCACCTCAGTTAACTTACTTTCTAAGTATTTTGTTCTTTTTGATGCTATTGTGAATGGAATTATTTTTACAATTTCCTTTTCAGATTGCTCATTGTTTGTGTATAGAAATATAACTGATTTTTGCACGTTAAGTTTGTATCCTGCTACTTTGCTGCATTCACCTATTAGTTCTAGCAAATTTTTTTCTGTGAAGTCTTTAGGGTTTTCTATGTATAAGATCATATCATTTGCAAACAAAGCATTTTATTTATTCCTTTCCACTTGGATCCTTTTTTTTTTTTTCCTAATTGCTCTGTCTGGAACTTCTGGTATTATATTAAATAGAAGTGGTGAGAGTGGACATCTTGCTTTGTTCCTGATCTTAAAGGAAAAGCTTTCAGTCTTTCACCATTGAGTTTGCTGTGGGTTTTTCATATATGGTTTTATTATGTTGAGATTATTTCCTTCTGTTCCTAGTGTTTTGGGTTTTTTTTTTAGTGTTTTTATCATGAAAATGTGTTGAATTTTGTCAAATGCTTTTTCTGCATCTTTTTTTTCTGCATCTACTGAGATGAACATTTTTTTCCCTCATTCTCTTAATGGTGTATTACACTGATCCTTTTTCATATATTGAACTATTCTTGCATTCTGGGAATACATCCCATTTGATCATGCTGCATAATCTTTTAAATATGCAGCTGAATTCAGTTTGCTAGTATTTTCTTGATGATCTTTGCATCATTGTTCATAAGGGATATTGGTCTGTAGTTTTCTTATAGTGTCTTTGTTTGTTATCAGAGTAAGGCTGGACCCATAAAATGAGTTAGGATGTGTTCCCTCTTCAGTTTTTTTGAAACATGTGAACAAGAATTGGTATTAGTTCTTCTTTAAATGTTTGGTAGAATTCTCCAATGACGCCATCAAGTCCAGGTCTTTTGTTTGTCAGATTTTTAAAAAAGATTTTATTTATTTATTTATTTTAGAGAGAGAGTGTGTGAGAGAGAGATTGTGAGCAGGGGGAGGGGTAGGAGGAGAAGCAGACTCCCCAGTGAGCAGGGAGCCCAATGCGGGACCCAATCCAAGGACCCTGGGATCATGACCTAAGCCAGAGGCACACGCTTAACCGACTGAGCCATCCAAGTGCCCTGTTTGTCAGATTTTTGATTACTGATTCAATCTTCTTTCTAGTTATAAATCTATTCGGATTTTCTACTTCTTTGTAATTTAGTCTTCGTAGATTTTGTGTTTCTAGATTTTTGTCCATCTCTTCTAGGTTATCCAATCTGTCAGCATATAGTTGTTGATTGTACTCTCTTATAAACTTTTTTATTTTATAGAATTGGTAACAATGTCCCTGCTCTCATTCTGATTTTAGTAACTTGAGTATTCTTTCTTTTTGTACTTTACCTGGCTAATGTTTTGGCAATTTTGCTGATCCTTACACAGAACTAACTTTTGGTTTCAGTAATTTTCTCTATTCTTTTTCTATTCTCGATTTCATTTATCTCTGTTCTAATCTATATTATGTCCTTCCTTCTGCTAACTTTGGATTTAGCTTGTTCTTTTTGAATTCCTTAAGTCGTAAGATAAGTATGTTGGTTTGGAATCTTTCTTATTCTTTAATGTAAGCGTTTATAGCTATGAACACCCCATTAACACCATTTTTGCTGTGGCCTGTAAGTTTTGGTATGTTGTGTTTTTGTTTTCACTCACCTCCAGGTTTTTTTTTTCCCTTACTTTTCTTGTGATTTCTTCTTTTACCCATTGGTAGTTTAAAAGTGTGTTTGCCACAGTTTTTTATATTTTCCAATTTTCCTTTTGTTATTCATTTCTAACTTCATCCTGTTGTGGTCAGAAAAGATACTTTGTATAGTATCTATAAACACTTAATTTGTGGCCTAACATATTGTATATCCTAGAAAATGTCTCATGCACTTATTTATTTATTTATTTGCTGTTGTTAGGTAGAATGTTCTATATATATCTACCGGATTTAGTTGCTCTATTGTGTTAAGTCCTTTATTTCCTTACTTATTTCTGTTTTCTTGTTTTATCCATTAATATAGGTAGAGTATTAAAGTCTCCAGCTATTATTGTGGAGTTATTTCATGTAAAGTCTTACAGAGCTATTATTATAAAGTCTATTTTGTCTGATATTAGGATAGCCACCTCTGTTATCCTTTGGTTTTTATTTCCATGGAATATTTTTTTCCAGCTTTTCACTTTTAATTCATTTGTGTCCTTGGATCTAAAGTGATTCTCTTATAGACAGCGCATAGTTGATAATATGTTTTAATCCATCCTGCCAATCTCTGTCTTTTGATTGAAGGATTTAATCCATTTATATTTAAAGTAATTACTGATAAGGAGGGGCTTCTGTCATTTTGCTGGGTTTTTTTTTCTATATGAGTTACAGCTTTTTTTTTTTTTTATCTCTCATTTCCTGCATTACTGCCTTCCATTGTGTCTAGTGATTTTTTTTTTTAAACAGGGAAATGTTTAAATTCCTTTCTCACTTTTTTTTTTTTTTTGGTTGTATATTCTATAGCTATTTTCTTTGCGGTAACCATGGGGATTACATTTACTATCCTAAATTTATAATAATCTAATTTGAATGTATAGCAGCTTAACCTCAATAATAAATAAAAATAAAAACTCTTCTTTATAGCTCCATCCCCATTCCTTCTAGGTGTTGATGTCACAAAACTTACATCTTTATACATTGTGTGCCTCAAAACATCAACTAATAATGCTTTCAAATTCGTAAGTGTCTTAAATTATGTAGAAAACAAGATTTGGAGTCACAAATTAAACAATAATACTAGCTTTTAGACTAACAATTTTTAAAAATTTTTCTTAAATTGTGTAGAAAACAAAAAGTACAGTTACAGACCATTGTTAAAATAATATAAAGACTGCTATAAAGACTCTCTTTTTTCTTTTGCTTTCAAAAGTTTGATTATAATGTGTCTGGGTGTGGGTCTCTTTGAGTTTATCTTATTGGAGTTTACTGAGCTCTTGGTTGTTTATATTCATGTCTTTCATCAAAGTTGGGACGTTTTCAACCATTATTTCTCCAAATATTCTTTCTACCCCTTTCTTTGCCTTCCTTCTGGGACACCCACAATGCATATATTGGTCGTTTTGGTGGTGTCTTACAGGTCCTATCAGCTCTGCTCATTGTTTCTTCAATCTTTTTTCTTTCCGTTCCTCAGTCTCAATAATTTATGTTGCCCTATTAACAAGCTCACTGATTCTTCTGCCTGCTCAAATCTGCCTTTGAATCCCTCTAGTGAATTTTCAACTCAGTTACTACTTTTCATAGCCAGATTTTCTTATTGGTTTCTTTTCTAGGTTTTCAAACTCTTTATTGATATTTTCATTTGTTCATACTTTTTTTTCTCTACTTTCTCCACATCTTCCTTTAGTTCTTTGAGCATCTTTAAGGTGGTTTTTAAAATTCTTTGTCTAGTATATCTACCATCACATCTTATTTCAGGAACAGTTTCTGTTGCTTTAATTTTTCCTTTGAATGTTTCATACTTTCCTGTTTCTTTGTTTGCCTGGTGATTTTTTTGTTGTTGAAAACTGGACCTTTGAAATGATAATTCAGATTATTCTGATTACTCTGGAAATGAGTCTTTTATGTTTCTAATGGTATTTTGATACATTTTGTGGTTTTGTGTTGTTGTAAGTGGGATTTTTTTTCCTCATATTTTATGATAGACTTCCTCTGATATATAGGATAGCTATTGATTTTGTATGTTTATTTTCATTTTACATCACACTCTATTAGTTCACACAGTGTTACCCTAAGTGCTCTTAGATTTTTCTAGTAGACAAATTATCTGCAAATAACGTAATTTTTTTCTTTTCTTAACATAATGGTTTTTTTTCTATTTTATGCTTTTACTAGATTTGTTTGAAATTCCAGTGTAATGTTAAATTATTTTGAAGTTGGAAGCATCCATTATTACGCCTAATTTTTAACTGGATCATCTCTAGTCTTTAGCATCCAGTAGGATATTGACAAGTGGTTTCAGGTAGATAGTCTCAATCATGTTAAGGATTCTGTTCATTCCATTAATAACTTGTTAAAAGGTTTAAAAAGTTTGAAACAAATATTGCTTTTGAGCAAATCTCTTTCCAGCATCTATCAATTAAACACATTTTTGAGGCGCCTGGGTGGCTCAGTCGTTGAGCGTCTGCCTTCAACTCGGGTCGTGATCCCAGGGTCCTGGGATCGAGCCTCACATTGGACTCCCTGCTCCGCGGGGAAGCCTACCTCTCCCTCTCCCACTCCCCCTGCTTGTGTTCCCTCTCTCGCTATGTCTTTCTCTGTCAAATAAATAAATAAAATCTTTAAAAATAAAAAATAAAAAAATAAACACATTTTTCACCTAAACCATTTTATATTAATAAACAAATTAAAATAAGTAGCAAAAAGAGGAAAATCTCTGTAGTATGTTATTAAATATATATAATAAAGTAGGACATATTACAAAGATAATGCAAACTAGCATGTGTATTGCGTAATACATATATATGCAATAAATATTTTAAAACTTGTCTAATACTAAATAATTGGTGCATTCCTCAGAAAACTTCTATTAATACACCTTTAAGTTTTATTTGCTACTCTTTCCAAAATTGGTAATTTTTATTTGGACTTTTTTCACTTAAATAAAATGAGCATTGTGTCATGTCATTAAATATTATTCTACAAAAGCAATTTTAAGTTAACTTTATATTGAATCTAACATATAATAATAAAAGTGCACAAATCCTAACATATAGTTCAATGAATTTCCATAAACTGCACACCTGACCAAACAGCACCCAGATCAAAGAGTGAAATATTACCAGCACTCCAGATGCCCTAGAAGTGCCCCTCCTAGTCATGCAATGCCAAGGTTAACCATGTGACAAAAGTATGTTTTAATGGCTGCATAGTGAGTGAGAAGGAAGAGTAATAGCAGATGAAGCCAGTGAAGCAGTGAAAAGTCAGATAAGGTAGGGCTCTGAGAACCACAGTGGCTTGGTTTTCTATTGCCACATGACAGATTGCCACAAACTAAGTGGTTGCAGATAATACAAACTTGATGTCTCCCACTTCCCATTGGTCAGGAGTGTGGGCATGGCTTCGCTGGATCCTCTGCTCCGGGCTTCACCAGGTGTCAGCTGCACTGTGGTGCTCATTTGGAGTTTGGGCTTGTCCGGGCTCATTCTGGTTTGTCGTCAAAGTTCAGTTTCTTGTGGGCTACAGGTCTGATCTCCCTGTGTAGTGACTAGCTGCGGGCCAGGGGCCACTGTCAGCACCTAGAGGCTGCCCACAGTTCCTTGTCATGTGGACCACATGTCACAGTGTGGATATTTGCTTTTCCCAGGCCAGCAAGAAAAGCATATCTCACTGGTTTCGCCTTTTTATTTATTTATTTATTTATTTATTTATTTATTTATTTATTTATTTAAGTAGGCTCCACGCCCAGCATGGAGCCCAATGCAGGGCTTGAACTCACAACTCACAAACCACGTGCCCTTGGTTTCACCTTCTTTTAAAGATTCCTGTGATTCAGCCAGGTCCTCCTAGTGTAATTTCCATTTTGATTAACTCAAAGTCAACTGAACCTAATCATGGGAGTGATATCCCACACCAAAGGGAAGGGGATCATAGAAGACTGTGGGTCACTGGGGATAATCTTTGAATTCTACCTATCACATAACAAAGAGAAATTTTTTTTTTTCTGTTTGCTGTGAGAGGCTATTTGAAGGATCCTAATCATGGGACAGGAGATCTGATTTAGATGTTAAATAAAACTAACATCAATAGAGGGTCCATAAAGAACAAAGCTAACTGGGTGCTATGTGGAGATGTAATCTCCAATTATTGGCTTCAATAATTAGGGGGAAATGGTACCGTTTTCTGAGGTCAAGAAGGACAGGGAGGTGAAAATGTAGAGCTCAAGTTGGCACAGGCTACATTCTAGATTCCTGCTCTAGTTAGGCATCCAACAGAGTTCACAGTTGATGGACATACATGGAGCTTGAGGGAGAGATCAGAACTGGAAATGGGATTGAGAAATTATCAGCTAGAGTAGACTGTCAGCTCCAGACACTTGACAAGAGACCAGGAGGGAAGATCTAGAGAGGCCAGCAGATCAGTGCAGATGCCACAATTTCTTAAAGTACATTTCTTGGTCTTACAATCAGGCACATTGACAGATTCTGCCTGGAGTCTTCCCAGAAGTAACCTCATTGTTTTGCAGTATATTTTCTATGGCATCAACTTAGCGGTTTTTTTTTCTTTATAGAACCTCTGTTGAGGCAAGTTCTGTACACTTGAGTTCTTATCATTGGTTGGGGCTTCTTTTCTGTCCATTTGCTCAAACCTTCCACCTGAATTTCTAGTTTTTAATAGTTTCTCGTCATGGGCAGCTCTAATATGCTTGCCATGGCTGGGTTCTTTGATAGGCTGAACCAATGGAATTATAAGTAACCAGAGTGCCTTACTTAGAAAAAACACTGAGCAAAATTTGGGAATTTGGATACTGGTCAAGATAACATATCCAAACATTTGAGCTTGTTAAGATTGCTTGAACCTTTCTGGCAATTACAGATCTAGAATCTGGAATAGATTCATCTGTCTATTGTAGCTCAACCTGCTCAGGCCTAACAGGATAAAATAAAGTCTCCAGCATGAGCTAATCTTTACCTAGCCCTACCCTTGATTGTTCAAGGAGGAATAAGCCTCACATCTAGAGCTGCTCATAGCAGGTAACTTTGCTGATCACAAGAGGCTATTTGCTCCAGAAAATTAGACACATGATCTCTCTCCAGCCCAAGAAGGTCAGGGAAAGATCAGATGACCACATGTTAGAAAAATTAGTGCTACCTGCTGAGAAACCAGGCATATTTCACACACCAGGAGCTTCCAGGTTAAGTTCCCCCAGTTCCTGCCTGTTCAGATCTCTTGGGTGGCCAAGGATTTGCCCCCAGTAGATCAGCAGCCCCAGAAGCCTCTAACGAAACTGCCCTCGGTGCCATTAGGGATCTGGAAAGGTCCATATCAGGTTAAAATGAAATACCTGAGGCAGGAAACCCAATCAGCATTTTGGGACATTATCCTGGAATACAGATTTGATAGCTTACCGAATCCTTCTGAGAGTAGGGCTCAAATTTGTCACCTGACTCTCTTCAATAATAGCTGAAGGGATTAAAAAGGAGATTTTATAAGGACAAGAAAATTAAATAAACAGAGCTTCAAACAAATCATGGACAGAGCGATTATGGGCACCTTGAAGTCAGGGAAGATTTGGTGCCCGCCGCAAGTAGAAACCCAAGAGATGTTTATGGAGTGACTGACTCATTCTTGCAAATGCATCACACACACAGATACACACACGCACCAATTTGCTTTGTACATTCTGGGATCCAGGGTTAACCAAATGTCTCCATGCGTTAGGAATTAGAGACGACCTTGTGGAGATATGGATAGAGAATGTCTGTTCTGTGACTGTTATTTCCTTGTTCTGTCTCTGTGTATCTGATGCAAATGTTCCTCTTTGAAGATCCTCATAGGACTAGGTGTTAATCTAATAATCTAGGCTACCTTGAATTAGGTGTTTTCCATTATCCCTGTTGGTATACCAATCACTTGGAGTTCTCTGTGAAGTCTTCCCCTGCTGTAAATGTCTCCTCAGCAAATTCTCCCTCTGTATTCAGTGAGGAGAGCACTACAGACAGCTCAAGCACTAAGTGGCCTAGATGGAGGACTTCCTGGAAGCGTCCATTTATGTGCACCCATTGCTCTGAAGACTTCCTCCCTGCCTATATTCTTTCACTTTGGACTACCTCTCCTGGCAGTGGTAGGTGGCTTTAAAAGCTTGCAGCATAATGTTGACCTGGTGATCAATGTCATGCCATAACCATGGGTCTGTGTCATCCTGGGCTCAATTAAGGTAAACTACCAGCAGTGGCTATTCCATCCTACACTCAGCCAAGTGCATTGATGGGGGCAGTGCCAGGGGGCCAAGAAGGGCAATATTGGATTTGGTTCTGGTTTGATATCCTTCACTGGTGCAGAAACTTTCAAGTTTTAAATGGGAGGAGGAATCAGGTTAGATGAATTTAGGGCACCCCCAGGTATAAGAGTCAATACTCAGTCTTAAATTCAGATAGGCAAGGCTCATGTTGTAAATTGGGAGTTGGAGGTTGGAGTGGGAATCAAAGTTCATAGGAGCCTCTGGAACAACCCACAACCTTACCCTTCAAAGATGGCACTGAGTGATAGGGAGAGTGGACTGAGGGTTGAATGAGTGTCATTCAGTAAACAGGCAAAGGAAAACTGTTCCCAAGGAGAGAGGAGTCCTGCCACTCGGAGCTCAGGGAGTCTCGTTTGGTTTAAATCTTCCACAACATTTTATTCATTGCCTTATTTCTTATGCACCAGGATTCTGCAACTCTCTGGCCTGCTTTCTTGATAACACAAATACAGAATGAGCAATGTTCCCACGAACACTGTGTGCTCTTTGGAGCCTCCGAGCCATGAGGAACTCAGCCACTACTTATTACTTATGATTTCCTTTTCTAATTATTGTTTTATATTTTCATCAGACATCTTGGTTAAAAATACCTTGGTCCTTGGCCCTTCTCCAATGGAAGAAGTAATTAAACAATTCACATTAGAATTAGTGCAAGTGCAGAGCCCTTGCCTGTGTGTGTGGTCACTCACTGCCCCCTCCAGCCTCAGCTGCTGGCCTGATGAAGTGAGCATGGGCAACCCCATCAGCCCAGAGGGTAGAACAGACAAGGGAAAAGGGGTTGGTGAAGCAGCCAGTTGGCTGGAGACGGGAGTGAAGGAATGGATGGGTGCAAACCTCCCCCTGATGATGTTCAAGGGGATCACTCCTTTGAAATGCCCCAGGCAGCACGCTCTTGCCAGCCTGGATGAGCAGCAGTCCCAGGCAGCACTCCCAGCCCCTGCATTTAACTTTCTTTGATTCACAGACTGAAGTCCCACTTCACAAATTTCTTACCAGTTCTTTATGTTGAATTCTAAACTCTGAGCAATATGGCATTTGCTTTGATGGAGCCAGGAACATGAAGACACATAATGAACACATCTTAGAAATTTGAATATTTCATTGTCTTATAAGATTACAGAATATGGATACACCAAAATTTCTTTAGCTGTTGCCCCATTTGTGAGATTATTGAACTCATTTCCTTTGTGCTAGTTACAAATAACTAGAATAGATATCTTTTACATAAATCTTTGAACTTTTTTTTTAAAGAAAGCTGTTCCATTTAAATAACAGGTTTCTACACTTTAGCCTTGAGAAGTTCACACCACACATACACACACCATGATCCTATCCAAAAGCAAGAACATGTTAATAATTTTTTATTTGAACATTAATGTATATTCTTGGGAAAACAGATATAAAAATACAGAAGAGTGGAAAATAAAACAGAGTAAATGGTCTGGTCCATTTTTTTTCATATTATTTTATTTTTTTAAGATTTTATTTATTTGAGAAAGAGCATGCACACACAAGTGGGGGAGGGGCAGAGGGAGAGGGTGAAGCAAACTCCCCGCGGAGCAGGGAGCCCGATATGGGACTCGATCCCAGGACCCTGGGATCATGACCTGAGCTGAAGGCAGACGCTTAACCTACTGAGCCACCCAGGCGCCCCTATTTTTTCATTTTAGATTTTTTTTACCTCCACATACAGATACATGTATGTTCATATATGTAACTTTTTTTATTCTAAAATGCCTTCAACTCTAAAATATGCCATCCATGTATAAAGAGCCTTTGGGGAGCGGGGGTATGAAACAAATCCTATAAACACTGCATTAAATGCATATGTAGTCAGGATGCTTAATGCTTGCCACAGGACTCAATGCTGGCTAATGTAAGCTACTACAAATAAAAGAAATTTATGTTAAGATGTGGGTAGCTCACAGAATTGACAGGAAGGCTGGTGAGCCAGGCTTGAGGAAGTTATAGGAAGTATGTGAGGCTGTATAGCCAGCACCACAGTCCAAACCCCAGCACAGAACTCTTCCAGAGGACTTTTGCTGGCACGCCTGGATTCCTAGTGCCACCAGGTGCCATGACATTACTGCCTGAAGTCAAATGGAACCTCCATGGTGGCTTCTTTGCAGCCCTGGCTCCAGACTGAAACTCTGGGGTGGTCTGTCTGATTGGCCAAGCCTGGGTCACATGCCCAAATCCCAGTTGCATGGGAGGTTGGTGACATCTGTAGTTCTTAGGGCTTTTTATGTGAGCTGGATGTTATGTCCCCAGGCTTATAAGATAGAGGACTCTCCAAACACAGGAAGAAATTTTAGGTTTTGTATTAGGATTCTCCAGAAAAACAAAACCAGTAAGTGGTATATACCACACACACACACACACACACACACACACACACACACACACACACACACAATACATATATATATTTTTATATATGGAACATATATATGTATATGTACACCCCATGCACACACAAGTGGGGGAGGGGCAGAGGGAGAGGGCAAAGCAGACTCCCCGCGGAGCAGGGAGCCCGATGTGGGACTCAGGCTCCCTGCTATAATACATATTATGTGTACATAAATTAATAACTATAATAATTATAATGATTATTAATAATTATAATAAATCTTGTATATTTGTGTACACACACACATACATATAAAAGGGGACTTGTTATAGGAATTGGTTCATACAGTTATGGAGGCTACGAAGCCCCACAGTCTTTCATCTGCAAGCTGGGGACCCAGGAGAGCCACTGATGTAATTCATAATTCAGTCTGAGTCCAAAGGCCCGAGAACCAAGACCACCAATGTCTAAGGACAGGAGAAAATGGATGTCCCAGCTCAAGCGGAGAGCAATTGCTCTTTCTCCACCTTTTTGTTCTATTCTGCCACTCAGCAAATTGGATGATACCAACCCACAACAGTGAGGGTGGTTTTCTTTACTCAGTCTACCAATTGAAATGCTATTGTCTTCCAGAAGCACCCATACAGACAAACCCAGAAGTCAGGTTGGACCAGCTATCTGGGTATCCCTTAGTTCAGTCAAGGTGTCACCTACAATTAATCATCGCAGATACCGTGCATCGTAAATCATCAGATTTCTATTAGAGGAGTAATTCTCCAACTTTAGCAAAGAATCCCCTGAGGAGCTTCATAAAGCATGGGTTCTTCATAGAGCTGTACCTCTTGAGATTGTGAGGGTCTAGTGTGAGACCTGCACACCTGCATTTGTCATAAGTGCTCAGACGATGCTGATGCTGCTCTTACAGACCACACTTTCAGCACTATTTTAATTTTGTTAAAGATTTTTATTTATTTATTTGACAGAGAGAGAGAGAGAGCACAAGCAGGGGGAAGCAGGCTTCCCGCTGAGCAGGGAACCTGACACGGGGATTGCTCCCAGGACCCTGGGATCATGACCTGAGCTGAAGGCAGACGCTTAACCAACTGAGCCACCCAGGCGCCCCTTCAGCACTATTTTAAAGCACATATTTATTTTTAACTGCCCATGGCATAAATCGATACATACAATTATATATCACTTTCTTCTCATTAGTACAAAGTTTGAGTTTAAACCATATTACATTTGGTATGAAGAGTATTCTAAATCACTTTTAGTCATTGGTGGTTCTTTATACAGAATCTCCGGACAACACACAGCTTTTTACAATATATACCCCTTGTCATGACAGCTTTAGCATTGTTTTGAATTACAGCATCATGTTGAGATGTATTGAAGAATTCTGAGATTTTGTGCTATTCATATGTAGTGAAGCCATAGTTTCTTTCTCTTTCTTAATTAAATTCTGTTTAGCTTCACATTGAATAGTTTCTTTTGATATCCTGACATTCACAACAAATGAATCAGCCACATAGTATCTCCAAGTTTGAAAATTTCTGTGATCTTTTGAGATTGATGTGGCCATGTCTGCTGCACTTATTCGTATTGTCTATGTGAAACTGCCAATCTTCCTTGTTCAAAGTAACTTTTTTATTGCTATACGATTATGTACTTTTTTTATTATGAAAAAAATTTTAAATAGGAAAAAGAACAAGACCTTTCTCACAAACACCAATGTAGGCACTGTGCAAAACTAATAAACATCACCAACTTCCTGCATTTGCTTCTGACCTTTTCTCTCCTCTTAAAATAAATAACATAGTAGTGATCTAGTTGATACCCCTTTTGTATGCCATT